>NW_027397074.1:2213228-2213487 GCF_003265705.2 Callorhinus ursinus | reverse complement strand
GTGTGTGTGTGTGTGTGTGTGTGTGTGTGTGTGTGTGTGTGTATACAATGGAATATTATGCAGCCATCAAAAGGAATGAAATCTTGCCATTTGCAACAACGTGGATGGAACTGGAGTGTGTTATGCTGAGTGAAATAAGTCAATCAGAGAGAGACATGTATCATATGACCTCACTGATATGAGGAATTCTTAATCTCACGAAACAAACAGGTTTGCTGGAGTGGTGGGGGGTGGGAGGGATGGGGTGGCTGGGTGATAG
>NW_027397074.1:2211343-2212828 GCF_003265705.2 Callorhinus ursinus | reverse complement strand
CAAAAGACTCCACCCAAAAACTGCTAGAACTCATACAGGAATTCAGTAAAGTGACAGGATATAAAATCAATGCACAGAAATCAGTGGCATTCCTATACACCAACAACAAGACAGAAGAAAGAGAAATTAAGGAGTCGATCCCATTTACAATTGCACCCAAAACCATAAGATATCTAGGAATAAATCTAACCAAAGAGGCAAAGGATCTGTACTCAGAAAACTATAAAATACTCATGAAAGAAATTGAGGAAGACACAAAGAAATGGAAAAACGTTCCATGCCCATGGATTGGAAGAACAAACATTGTGAAGATGTCAATGCTACCTAGAGCAATCTACACATTCAATGCAATCCCCATCAAAATACCATCCACTTTTTTCAAAGAAATGGAACAAATAATCCTAAAATTTGTATGGAACCAGAAAAGACCCCGAATAGCCAGAGGAATCTTGAAAAAGAAAAACAAAGCTGGTGGCATCACAATTCCGGACTTCCAGCTCTATGACAAAGCTGTCATCATCAAGACAGTATGGTACTGGCACAAAAACAGACACATAGATCAATGGAACAGAATCGAGAGCCCAGAAATTGACCTTCAACTCTATGGTCAACTCATCTTCGACAAAGCAGGAAAGAATGTACAATGGAAAAAGACAGTCTCTACAACAAATGGTGTTGGGAAAATTGGACAGCCACATGCAGAAGAATGAAACTGGACCATTTCCTTACACCACACACAAAAATAGACTCCAAATGGTTGAAAGACCTAAATGTGAGACAGGAGTCCATCAAAATCCTAAAGGAGAACACAGGCAGCAACCTCTTCGACCTCAGACGCAGCAACTTCTTCCTAGAAACATCACCAAAGGCAAGGGAAGCAAGGGCAAAAATGAACTATTGGGACTTCATCAAGATAAAAAGCTTTTGCACAGCAAAAGAAACAGTCCACAAAACTAAAAGACAACCAACAGAGTGGGAGAAGATATTTGCAAATGACATATCAGATAAAGGGTTAGTATCCAAAATCTATAAAGAACTTATCAGACTCAACACCCAAAGAACAAATGATCCAATCAAGAAATGGGCAGAAGACATGAACAGACATTTTTCCAAAGAAGACAACCAAATGGCCAACAGAAACATGAAAAAGTGCTCCACATCGCTCGGCATTAGGGAAACCCAAATCAAAACCTCAATGAGATACCACCTCACACCAGTCAGAATGGCTAAAATTAACAAATGAGGAAACAGCAGATGTTGGCAGAAATGAAGAAAAAGGGGAACCCTCCTACAGTGTTGTTGGGAATGCAAGCTGGTGCAGCCACTCTGGAAAACAGTATGGAGTTTCCTCAAAAAGTTGAAAATAGAACTACCATATGATCCAGAAGTTGCACTACTGTGTATTTACCCCAAAGATACAAATGTAGGGATCCGAAGGGGTACGTGCACCCCGATGTTTATAGCAGCAATGTCCACAATAGCCAA
>NW_027397074.1:2078219-2211243 GCF_003265705.2 Callorhinus ursinus | reverse complement strand
GTGTGTGTGTGTGTGTGTGTGTGTGTGTGTGTGTGTGTGTGTGTATACAATGGAATATTATGCAGCCATCAAAAGGAATGAAATCTTGCCATTTGCAACAACGTGGATGGAACTGGAGTGTGTTATGCTGAGTGAAATAAGTCAATCAGAGAGAGACATGTATCATATGACCTCACTGATATGAGGAATTCTTAATCTCACGAAACAAACAGGTTTGCTGGAGTGGTGGGGGGTGGGAGGGATGGGGTGGCTGGGTGATAGTGGGGAGGGTATATGCTATGGTGAGTGCTGTGAATTGTGTAAGACTGTTGAATCACAGACCTCTACCTCTGAAACAAATAATACATTATATGTTAAAAAAAAAGAAGAAGAAGATGGCAAGAAGAGAAAAATGAAGGGGGGGAATTGGAGGGGGAGATGAACCATGAGAGACTATGGACTCTGAGAAGGAAACTGAGGGTTCTAGAGGGTGGCAGGATGGGTCAGCCTGGTGATGGGTATTAAGGAGGGCACGTACTGAATGGAGCACTGGGTGTTATGCACAAACAATGAATCATGGAACAGTACATCAAAAATTAATGATGTAATGTATGGTGACTAACAGAACATAATAAAAAAATAATAAATTCACTATCAGACATATTACTTATCTCCATTTTGTTTAGGTTTCTTGCTATGATTTTGTTCCACTCTTTCATTTGGGACGTATTCCTCTGTCTCCTCACATTGTCTATTGCTGTGTCTGTTTCTATGTGTTAGGAAAATCAGCTACGTCTCCCACACCTGAAAGTAGTGGCTTTATGAAGAAGAGGTTCTGTAGTGACGCACAATGCAAGGTCTCTTTTGCACCATAAAATGGTGCTTCGGGGGTGTCTCTTATGTGTGTTGTGTTCACCCTCCTGTTGTGGCTGGGACGTGTTTGCCTTCAGTCCAGCTGGCAATGGCTCTCTTTGCCTGTTGTGGGCAGAATCTGGTGCCCGTGGTGTTAGTGGGCCAGTCCAGGGCTGCATTGGGCTTGAGTTGAGTAAGACCAGGTGTTTGCCAGAGATGAAGTAGCATAAAACTACAGGGCATTTTCCCTGTATTGTCCCCTGAGAAGCTTTTATTGGTGGATGGGGCCTGCAGGCCCACTGCTGGGGTCACAGTCAGACTGGTGTGTGGTTATCTTCCCCTCTCCTTGGAGCAGGACTCACTTTGGAGTGGTGTTGGTGCTTGTCTGGGCTGCTTGCATACTGCCAGGCTTGTGGCACTACTTTGATGGGATCTTGCCAAGAGCTTTTCAGAGTGGGTGGATCTGCTTCACTGTGGCCTCTCGTCATGTCCAGCTGTGGAGAACCTCTTCTGCCTGTCTTCAGGCCACTTTCCTGGTTATTTATGCCGCTGTGAGTGTTCTCTAGATGGCCACATGGCAAGAGGTGAGCCCAGCATCCTCCTACTCTATCATCTTCCCAGCAGCCTCTTTTGGCCCACTTTTTAAATCCCACTTCCACTCCATGTCACCCACTCCACAAGCTAACACAGTGCCTGATGCATATTTATTCAAGAAATATTTATTGAGGATTTTTTGCACACACATTTTTGCTAGGAAATGGGGACATAGGAATAAGGAAGTACCTACTTTATATTAGTCAGTATATGGGCTACTACCAAAAAATTCAGTTTCAGGATGTATTCTATACATTAACACCTAGGTTTTATAGATATTGCATCAGAAATTGGTAAAGGAAATAAAAAGAAATTGGTAAAGGACACACAGAGTGCCACCTATGCAGAAATGTCCAATGGGTCAGGAAAAAGTGGTGTCATAAGCTTTATTTTGTTGGAAGATGTCTCTCTGGGGAAAGTGATCAGACTGGGAGACGAGACATCTAGATAGTGAGATATTTGAGAGTCCCACAGTAAAAAGATCTGGGCCCTGCCTGATGACCCTCCATCAAAAAGCCCAGCCTCTACACACAGAGCCTCCAATCAGATTTTAGTACCTGCTTGCAAATATGGGCAGACAGTCAAAGAGCACCAAACATTTGCGGAAAGCCTCCAATGTGAAAGATGGAATCCAAAACAAACCACAACAACTCAACAGCAAAGTGGGAAGAAACACAAATTAAGGAAAAATAATTTCTTAATATAACTGATATCTTTAGGAAAACATCATAAATGATGATGCATTCAAAGTCAGAGATAGAAGGCTATGGAGAGGGACATTCAGAGAAAAAAAAGAAATTTAAAAATGGTATTAGAAATATAAAACTCAGGGCACCTGGGTGGCTCAATCATTAAGCATCTGCCTTCAGCTCAGGTCATGATCCCAGGGTCCTGGGATCGAGCCCCACATTGGGCTCCTGCTCTGCGGGAAGCCTGCTTCTCCCTCTGCCTCTGCCCCTGCTTGTGTTCCCTCTCTTGCTGTGTCTCTCTGTCAAATGAATAAATAAAATATTTAAAAAAGAAAAAAGGAAAGAAATATAAAACTCATTAGAACAGGTGAATGACAAAATTGAGGAAATTTTCTAGAAAGTAAAACCAAAAGAGGATGACTATAGATGATCTAACTTTCAATCATATGAGTTCCAGAAAAAGAGAACAAGAATGAAAAAAGGAAAGTATCAATGAAATAATTCCCAAAATTTAAAGATAAAATCTTCCAAGTTATGAGTGTCCACAGAGGGCCCAGCAAAACATCACAAAGTTTCAGAATCCAGGAACAAAGGAAGCTCTAAAGTCCTCAGGGTAGTAAATAGGGGACAAGTACATTCAAGTGATCTAGAATCAAGAAGACATCAGGCTTATATTGCAAAACTAATAGCAAAAAGGCAATGAATGGACAATGCTCCCAAAATGTGGAGGAAAATTTACTTCAACCTAGAGTTCTTTACTCAGACAAAATATCAATCCAGTAGTAGAGACTAGAGATATTTTAAGACATCCAAGGTCTCAAAACATTTACTTCTCTAGCACCCATTCTGAGACTGGTACCAGAACACGTGCTCCACAAAAGAGTGAGCCAAGAAAGGGGGAGGCAAGTGACACACAGTTATTAGAAATCTTATAGAAGAGAGGTGATAGGGAAGCCACAGGGTCCTAGCGAATGGAAATTTTAGGATGACAGTGGATGCAGGCTCAGAGAGCACCCAGGCCAGAAAAGAACAAAACAAATCACACTGCAAGAAATCCTCCCCCAAAATAAAATAGAATATCTGAGTGTCTGAATGTATTGAGAAAAGATAGATTTTCCAGACAGCTTAAACATGAAATAGTGAAACATCAAAGTAAACCAAAAGTGAGGGAGATTAAAACAAAAAGTTGTACAAGAAAGGAGGCAAGTGAGTGGTACACTACATGGCTCAGGTGGGAATACTGGCAACAGTCATAATATTGTAAATGGCGAGTACTGACCTAACTAGAAATGTAACCAAATTGGGAGAGGAAAAGTGAGGAGGATGTGTATGACATCTTGAGGGGTGAAATATGGTAAGGGAGCAGGAAATACTTATTTTCTATAATCAGAATTCAACAGATAGGTCGAACTGGAAAAAAAAAATCAGAAGAAAGCAGTATAAGGATGCCACTTAGAAAAAAGAAGCATATACCACCAGAAGCATCTTAAAAATTTCCAAGTAGCTGCCTCCAAGAGGCAGAAATAGGGGTGCATGCCCAGAAGAAATCTGATTTTTATTCTTAAAAAAGACCAAAAAAAAAAAATAACAGAGTTACCACACTTCACTGGATCTCAATGTACCAAGATGCACTATTTTAAGTACCACTAAGAAAAAAACCTGAAAAATTAGGACAAAATACCCTCCCACAGCTTAGAATCTTTTATATTGATTGAAAGAGCTATTTGGAGCTTTTTGTATATATTTTTTATATCTTGTACATACATAAAAAAGAAAATGTAAATGAAATCAATTAGCAATAGTATTTCTAAAGCTTCTTCTACAGTCTAACTCTTCTAAGTTCTCTTGGACACAAAGTGGTTGATCTCTGTATTTTTCCAGACAGTATTGATCTCTGTGCTATCCAGAGTATTGGCAACAAACAGCATCTATTAAAAGAGTGCTTACTCTGCCTTCCTAAGTAAGCCTCTTATTACTTTAATATTGTCTTTGGATTTTCTTCCAAGTTGCTGACAACTATTCTGTAGCTTTTGATTCTGTCATGACTTGATTTTACCAGAAGGTGTCAATAAAAGTTTATTATACAACAGTCAGGACTCGTTTTCCTTCCTCAAATGGTCTTTGAATGATTGTTGAATAAAACACCAAGGAGTTGCAGTTGTCCAGTGATATTATCCCAAATAACAATCAAGTTTATGCAAGCAGATGATGATCACTATGTTGGAACATCTTCCTGGCTGACCTCAGGTAGGACACACTGACAACTGTAGGATGTATCCCAATTTCAGACATGTGAAAATATAAGATCACACCAAAAACACAATTATCTTCAATACATACTTTAAAGCCTAGAAGAAGAAAAGGGGGAGGGTGAAGAAAAAGAGAGAGAAGACAATCCAGACAAGAACTAAGACACAAGCAGTGGGAATGGAGAGAAAGAGGCTGAGTTCAAGGCATATTTAGAAATTGGAATTGACAGGTCTTGTTGCTGATGGAAAGCTGATGATCAGGGCAGCAAAGGAACAGAGGATGACTCTAAGGCTTCTAGGTTATAACCTGGATAGGAAGCAAAAAAAATTATTGTGGGGGGAGTGTAGTTCAATTTTGGATACACTGAATTTGAGGTTTCATTTGACATTCTAGATAGAGATGTCCAGTCGGCAGTTGGGAATATAAATCTGCAGCTTAATAGAGTTGCCTGGTCTACAGATACAAAATTAGGAGAAATAAATCTACGGTACTGGTTAACATTGCCCCTGGATAGCCTATTGAATTTAAAACAAAACCAAACACCCAATACTGTATTAGTCATTATTTACAAAATATATACAAATCAAAGAATTTACTGTGACCAGTTTAAGAGGAAAGGAATTCATTACAGAATATTAAGTAGCTTACTTAGGAAGGCTAATGGAAAAGACTCTATCCAGAGCCACACTGCAGAACTGGGCAGCTAAAGAAGCTGCTGCCTTTAAACATGATCAAAGATCTATAAAATCAGGACAACATCTACCACATGAGAAACTACTGTTACAGGTACTTGCTCCAAAAATACACACATTATGACCATTCAAATCTGTACCAGCAAAGACATGCCTCCATGCCCTGACTCTCTACATTCAAATTAGCTCTAAATCCAAATCTTATACAAGTGTATCTATTTGATCAGCAGAACCTAAATTACAAACAGAACTCTACAGCATATGGAAAATGTTTTGCTTTATTGACTTGCTTTGTTATGGGGTAGGGGTTCTTTGGTTAGCATTCTGGCTTCCACATGTTAGAAGGAGGCTGGTCTGAAATGCACGATAAGAGAGCCAAAGCACATTACCTACCCAAAAGATCAAAAACATTCCATTGGGGAAAATGAACACTGGAAGTGTGAGAAACCAGTAAGGATACAGAGAAGGCATGGTCAGAATGGTTAGCGCCATAATGAGCATGCTGCAATGGAAACCAATAGAAAAGGGAATTTTTTGAAGAAATGAGTAGTAAACAGTGTCAGAAGCTGCAAAGATGTAAAAAGTTTGAACAGCTATAAGATGTAAAGACAATCTGGTGGAGTTAGCAAAAACGACCTTGGCAGGAACAATTTCAGGGAAGTGGTTAAGGGGAATGTTTGAGATGGGTTAAAAAGTGATTGGAAAGCATAGACTGATTTCACAGAGTTTCACAGAGCCTCTTCTTAAATATGAAGTAACCTCTGGGAGCCTGAGGTTCCTCATCTGGTGGAATGAATTTGTACACACCTTCTAGGTTTGTTCTAAGTGTAACAGTGTGGCCAGGCCTTTACCACTATAGTGGAGATAAAATAATAATAATAATAATAATAATAATAATAATAATAATAATAACGACCTGACTTTTATACCTGGGGTCTCCCCATATGCAAAAAAAAAAACTGTTTGGCATTTGGGGAGCTCAGTCCTTCACCCCTTCATCGCTTCTAGCTCCTTTCTCCATAGATCATGACCTATGGAGATCAAAGCATCAACTTTATTAATGGTAAAGCTGGAATGAAGAAAACAGCTTGGGCTTGAGGCTGAACTGAACTTGCACCCCCAGCCAGGGAAAGGAACCAGACCCTGCCCGGTCTGCTTGCCAGGACCCTTACCCATCTTTGAGGCAAGGAGCAGGAGAGCAAGAACCAGGAGATAAGACCATATGTGAGCAGTGACCCTGTCTGGCAAGCAAACAGGAGAAGGAGCCAAGAAAAGGATGGAGAGAACAATGAATGTTTCCTCCATGCTGCATTCCAAAGAGGGTGAAAGTGTCTGTAGAAACCATAGAGGGGAAGAGAAAGGTTCTCTCCATCTGAGCAGTGGGGGCAACTCTCCCTGCCCATGAACAAGATAGCTTCCACATCATAATCCATGCAGGGGGAAGGATGGCTCTCCTCCAGCTGGTTCTTCATTTGCCACAAAAGTTTACAAGGAAATGAACAGGCGGCAGCCTGACCAACAGCCTTCACTTATACCTGCCACTCTAGACTATTAAGTAGGTAAATTCAATTCACTAAATAGGATAGTTAAGATGCATTAAGAGATACTGAGATACTCCAGTTCCCCTTGCTGACCAAGAGCCAGGATTCCAACCACAGATGACCTCTAGCTGATATAGTCTTCAGAGTCTGAGTCAACTTCGGAGAGTTTCCTCACCTGACCTCACACCATTCCCAAGCAGCCTGAACCAGAGACTAATTAAAGTAGGGGTATAAAATCTTGGCCTTTCGGTCAGACATGAAACAGCTCTGATGAGCAATATTTGGTACAAGGTTTCCATGTGGCCTTCCTGGGCCTGCACTGCAGCTCACTTTTGGCTCATCTTGCTTTGTCTCCCTTTCTTTCACAGATGTTGATCTTTAATAAATGTTTTGCATCCCAAATTCTATCCCTGTATCAGCGTCTAGACAACCCCACCCTCATCAATAGTGTGGGGCAAATCAAGATCAAATTAATAGCAAACATGGCTATTCCCTTTCACTTCCCCAGTGAAGTGAGAAAAAGAAAAAGACTTCCAGACCAGCTTTCATAAAGAGGCTGCTCCCCAGTCCTTGCGATCCCGTACCCCAACCTTTCTGCCTCACTTTGATTTCCCATTCCCCATGACCCAGTTTCCCCTTCACAATGCTCAGTTTGGTGACTCAACTCACCTCCCTGACAAAAATCCATCTCATCTCTTAAGAGGCTGTGGCACTCCTGCTCTCATTCCATATCTGCTGTCAGATGCAAAGTCTCACAACTTTGGCCAGACACTTGCTGAGGCTCTCCTCTGTTAGTCACCACTGATCTCTGAAGGTGCAGAAAAAAAGGGCTGGGCTTCAAGTGTGAGCAAGGTGGATATGAGTGCTTTAAACCCAGTTCAGGGTTTCCACTAGAGAGAACTATGACTCCCATATATATGATAAAGGACTTGTATCTGTATATATAAAGAACTCTTATAATTCAATGTTAGATAACCCAATTTTTAAAAGGGCAAAGGATCTGAACAGACATTTCTCCAAAAAAGAAGTACAAATGGCCAATATGCACAGGAAAAAATGCTCAATATCATTACCCATCAGAGAAAAACCACAATGAGTAAAAGGTTTTCAAGTACACTCTGATTGCACTAAGAATTATAGACATCATAGTTTCATATCCATTATAATGTCTATAATCAGAGAATAACAAATGTTGACAAGGCAGTGAAGAAACTGGAAACTTCCTACACTGCTGGTGGAAATGTAAAATAGTATAGCCCCTTCCTCAAACAGTTAAACAGAGTTATCATATGACCCAGCAATTCCACTCTTAGGTATATACCCAAGAAAAGTAAAAACACACGTCTACACACAACCTCACGCATGAATGTCCATAGTAGCATTATTCGTAATAAGGTAGATGTAATCCAAATGACCATTAAGTGATGAATGGATAAAAAATGAGGTATATTCATATACTAAAATACTATTCAGCTATTAAAAAGGCACAAAGTACTGATAAATATTAAAACGTGGATGACCCTTGAAAACATGAAGCTAAGTGAAAGAAGCCAGTCACACAGGGCCACACATTGCATGATCATATTTATATGAAATGGCCAGAATAGGCAAATTTATAGAGAAAGAAGGTAAATCAGTGGTTTCCCAGGGTTGGAACAAGGGGAGAACAGGGGGGTGATAGCTAAGGACTTTCTTTTTGTGGTGATGAAAATTTCTGAAAATTGTGGTGATGGTTGCACAACTCTGTGAATATATTAAAAACCACTGAATTGTACACTTTAAGTGGGTAAATCATACGGATGTGATTTATATTTCAGTAGCAAACTTCTTCTGAAACTCAATAAAAGAAGTGAAAGAGGTTGTAAGTATAAATAAGTTTATTGGTTGAGGTCAAAAAATTGAAATTCCTAACTGAAACCTCAGGGTTCTTGTTGAAATAGAAGGCAAAGCCACCTGCTAAGGCGTTTATAATATGTCCAAGGTAAAGGCAACAGAGGTGGTTCAGTTCCTTGAAATCAAGTTCCAATGTGTGTCATGAGAATGAGGGCCAAGGTGGAGTGGAGAGATAGGTGTGGGGGCCCAAGGAGACCTAAGGCTTAACTCACCTCGAAAGTATTTGTTTGAATCAAAAATTACTTCCCCTGCTAGCCCTAGTATGAGACAGCATTAAGGTGTCACTATAGCCTTAAAAATCTTAGAAATTGTCATGAGGTTTGCCCTTGGAAAATCTTATTTTCATTCTACTAAATTCAGGGATAGTTATATGAGTTCGAATGGAGACCATACTCAAGTTATCTTTCTTTTATGGAGGAAAAAAGAAAAAGAGGTTTTTCAAGTATGCTATGATTGCACAAAAAATACAAAAACCACTTCGGAGAATAAGCATCCAGATATTTAGAGGCAAAACAACACATACTCAGAGCAAGAAATAAAATATAAACACCTTCGTCTACTGATGAAGGAAAGTCACCTGAGATCCTCTTCATCACTCCCAGGTGAGGAGATTTACAGGGAGATATCTGGGAGCCCTAAAGACATTTCCCCCTCACCTTCACCCTAAACCAGAGCACCTTCTCGGGTCCCAGCTGATCTTCAGATCCCTGGGATCAGCCAGGTTTCTTTCCATAGATAACCACCATTCTCTCTCACCTGTGGGGTCCCTACACTCCATTTCAAAATAAGGCTTGAAGTTGACATAATGTCCACACTTCCCTTGCCCTCAAATCAGTCCCCCACCCCGCCCCTTGCTAACACAAACACACAATGACAATAAGGGCTCAAGGTTTCAAGAGAAACCAGTCTAGTAATATGAATAAAGGAATTTATTAAAGGGAATTGAATGTTTACAAGTTAAGTAGCATGGCTGGAGGAGCAGGCTCTAGGCTAAGCCTCCAGGAATAACTCCCAGAACAACGCAGAACTTACCAGCCAGGCAAGCTACTAGCTCTGCAACCATCAGGATGGTGAGCAATCAGTAAGCAGATACTGGAACTATTGATTTCATGAACCATATGGCTCACCACCGTAGCTGCGATGCAGGGATCAGAAAGGAAGAACCGAAGCTACAGCCACCACACTACAACTGCCTCTCCACACCCGTGAAGCTAGAGGCTGCACATCATAGCCCACCTCAGAAAAACCTCCGCTCTTTTTTTTTTTTTTTTATCAACGTCCTTCTCTCTTTGAAGAACTTAGGAACATCTTTTTTTTTTTTAAGATTTTTTAAATTTATTTATTCATGAGAGAGAGAGAGAGAGAAGCAGAGGGAGAAGCAGGCTCCCAAGCAGCAGGGAGCCCGACGCGGGACTCAATCCCAGGATCCCGGGATCATGACCTGAGCCGCAGGCAGACGCCCAACCATCTGAGCCACCCAGGCTCCCTAAAAATCTCCGCTCTTGTCCACCCGTAGAAAAATAGCCAAACACCAGAAGGGAGACGGCTTCTGTTTCACTTCTGCTTTCTACATGTAAACCAAAATGTATATAATAAAATACATCCAGAAGAGTCCAAGCAAATGTAGTTTTCTGCTTTCCAGCCTGTGCAGTACTGCAAGATACCAAAATGAGATAGAAATGGGTTCTGAATACCAGTCAGCCATGGACGACGCACATACACACGCATGCACGCACCACACACGCACGCGCACAAGCACCGCACACACCATCTGTGATGGCGAGGTTACTGACCCGTTTTGTTATGCAAATTTTTCTGATAACCCTCACAGCAAACATACCAGAAATATAAATGAAAAACATGGAAAATTATAGAAGTTCCAACAATTCTCATGAGCTACAGAGTTCCCAGCCTCTAGAGTCCCTGGTTATCGACCTCCTCTAAGGGATTAAGGAGATGTCTGACGAACAGCCTTGTGCTTTTAATACTCTGAAGGTCCAGGCTCACCAGTGCTCTCTGGTACTCTGTAATAAAGAGCCTGACACCATTTTTGATATTTGATGGCTGACAGCATTCAAGCCCTGCCACTCCTCCTTCCCCTTTTGCCCCACATCTGGGCAGTTGGTAAAACTCATATGCTCCCTTCTTTGGCCCTGGGAGGAAGTTCAGATGAAGCAAATCTTGGCCTGTGTGAGGGGAGGGACTTCTCACCTCAGCCTCATCTTCTAACCATTATAAACCCAAGCCAGTCACAACTCTCTGCTCTCTCAAGCCCTTTTCAGACCTACTCGGGAGCTTGCCTTGCTCTCCCAAAAAAGTCACGTCAAATGAATAATAAATCTTTCATACCCTCTTGGTCTGCATGTGGCATCATTGGTCTTGACACTGGAACCAAGTTTTGTGTGGGAGGTTTGTCTTGCCCCCAAGGGATGCCCACAAGATACTCCACCCCACCACCACACACCACAACCATCCTATAGCATACATTTCTGACCCCATCTTTGCTTCCCACTGGTCCCTGGTTCTTCCCAACAGACACCATGAGGCAGAATGATGTCTCTTTGTTCTAAGTGGGGAGTTGACTTCTCTGCAGGACAAGATTGCGTGAGTCCCAATTAACCAGGGCTCTGCCCAGGAATGTGTCTCCCAGGGCATTTCCTTCCAGGGACCACATTATCTTTCTCCCCGTTGCCAAAACCAGATTAACACCTCTTGCCCGTGTGAAACTCTTAATGGATAATTCATTCACAATCACTTGATGCTGTCATTTGTGTGTGTTGTTCACTCTGCTATATTCTTGGGGAGCCTGATGCCTCATTAGCACCTTCATCTCACCTCTTTTAAATTGGGAGCACGAGTGATGCTACCCTCCAAGTTCAGACACATTTAATTCCAATGACATTTACCTACAAACAACTAAGACCAACATCCTGCCTTTCATCAGTGATCTTTCACTGCCAGCCCAGATACAGACCTCTCCAGTCTCCTATCTTCTCCCATGGTTTCTTCTTAACACTGCACACTTCTTTTCCAAAAGAACTCAAAGCAGCATCTCAAAGAGATATTCACACACTCATGCTCACTGCAGCATTATTCACAATAGTCAAGAGGAGGAAGTAACCGAAATGTCCAACAATGGATGAATGGATAAAGAAAATGTGGTATACAATAGAATATGGTAGAAAATAAAATATTACTCATCTTTTAAAAAGTAGGAAATCCTATCACATGGATAAACCTTGAAGACATTATGCTAATACTGAACCATATCTAAATTGTTTGAATAAAATTTATTTGTTTTGCATATATGGTTCCTTTAATATTTTGCTGTTATTCTCTTTTCTAATTTTCAATTTGTATATATCATTTATAATTTCATAAGAAATTGGTAAGTTTTTGTCTTTATGCTGTTTTCTCAAATTTCAGAATCATGTTAATGATAATTTTCTCTCCATACTCTCAAAGAGCTTAAAATTAAAAAATTATTTTCTCCCTGAATATTTGGAACAACGTACCTATAAAAACTTCTGAACATGGAGGCATTTTGGGGATAATTCTTTAAATTTTTCCAATGTCTTTTCTGAACATATTCACATTTTACACTTCTCCTTCAAGTAAAATTTAGAACTTTTTATTTTCAAATTTATCAACACAGAATTTTATCTACTATTTTCTCATTTTAAATATTGTCTTTTTCATGAGGATGCAAGCAGCCAAATTAAGAATGTGGAAAACTCAGTGGACATAGAACTTTGTTTCTTTAACAAATAAATAGTGTTGGGGGGAAAGGGCTGGAATAGCTATTTTAGGCTTGAGCAACAGAATAACTAAATGCAATGTGTGAACCTTGTTTAGATACTGATTGAAATAAAACAATTGTTAAAAAAAAAGTTTGAGACCATCAGGGAAAGTTGAACACCAACTGGTTATTAGATGATATTAAGAAATTATGAATTTGTTCAATGTAACAATGTCATAATTAAGGTGTACATTTCAAAGTCCTAATTGTTAAGGATATATACTGAAGTGTATATAGGTAAAATGCTATGTTGCATGAATTTTCCTAAAATACTCCAAGGGAAAAAGAAGTGGGGAATAGAGGAGAGAGAAAGAGGCATAAATAACGAGAATGACAATATGTTGATAATTGTTTACATGGACTGATAGGTACATGTGGGTTCATTGTACTATTTAAAATATTTGACATGTCTAAAATTTTTCCCTCTGTATTTCATCATTCTGACTGTTATTTAGGTTTTCTCCATTTCTTAATCTTCTGGAGATATTTTCATTTTGTTGTGCCTTTAGAGAACAAGCTCTTAAATTTGTTTCCTAATTATTCTGCTTTAAAAGCTAAGTGGGCTTTTATCCAAAACATTAATTCATTTTATTTTTTAAGTTAATTTTGTTCTTTGTACAGCTCTTGAGTTGAATAATTTATTTATTTTCATTACTACCTAAAGTATGATTATCCCCAGGAGTACGGTTTTAGTGGAACTCATAAGTTTTGACAGGCACCATCTTTAGGGAGTGAGAGGAGACGTGTATAAGGTAGATTGGGTCTCAATACTCATCCTGCTGTGCTTCTTGATGTACCCTCCTGAACAACAGAACCTAAAAAGCTAAGAGCTGCATTTCCCAGATTCCCTAGAAGAGAGGCTTCTGAATGGGATTTAGACTTGGCCAATCAGAGGTATCTATGCAAGTTTGGGAAGACAGAAGAAAGGCCTCAGCGGCTTCTGCTGTTGGCGTGTTGTCCCAAGTGATTAATCTGCCTGCCGCTGAACTAGCAGAGGCGAGACACTAGCTTTATGAATGTCATATGGCAGGCACAGGCCATCATCTTACTGGTGCAGATCACGCTGAGGCTGTCTGGTTCTCGAGCCTGTAGTGGTAAGGACCGTTTCCTGTTTGTGGTGGCCTCCTCCTCAGGACAGTAGGTTTCTGTAGCTATGGCTTTACGGTGTGGAAGATAACAGCAGCTGTTCTGGTGACACCATTCGCAGCGTGGTTTTCAAAGTCATTTCTGAAAGCTTAACAGCATCTGGTCTTCAGCATACTCTTAACATTTCTACAAGCCACGTAATTCCCACTAATAATTCCCTTCCTAAACTGGCCTGAATGAGTTCTGTTCACTGTAATGGAACCTTGGCTAATGTGATAAATGAAATCAGTGGTGTGGCTTTATACTACTAATGGCATGAGATCAGTTGCACTTGACAGACCCAAAGTAGCAAGGACTTTAAAAAATTAGAACTATATTTCTCTCTAGTATAAATGTCTGAGCTGGTATGGCTGTTTTGCTCTGCAAAGTTTAAGCCCTATCTTTTTGTTGTTGCCCTTGTCCACATGGTCCAAAACAGCTCACCACTATGTGTGTCCAGCCAGAGAGAAGAGAAAGAAGGGAAGGGAACATCTGTTTAAAGGCATAATCCAAAAACTGCTCACATCCCACTGGCCAGAACTATAGCATATAGCCACACTTGGTTGCTAGGGGCAGTGGTCTCTTTAACACTGGTCTCTGCCTCTTGCTATCTTGACATATCTTATTATGATTACAAAACTCAAAAAAAATTGGCCTGGTCTAGAAAGGGAAAACATCCTTAATTGTGTCATATCCTTTACTGCTTATTATTTTCTAAATATGTTGAGGTAGTAGTTTTCCCTCTCTTCTTTCATCCAAGAGTTATTCAGTACCTTGCTGGTCAAAGTGTGCTCTGTGGGGATCAGGAGCATGAGCATCACTTGGGAGCTTACCGAAATGGAGGATCTCAGGCCTGACCTCAGACCTCCTGAATCAGAATCCACATTTTAACAAGAAGCATTGGTTCCAAAGTCAGACATCTACCTCCAGACCTAGAAGTAGTGGAAGTGGCAACATTCCTACCCTCTCCCCCACTCAACCCACCCTACCCTGGAAGAGGGCTTTGGGGAACCTACATGGAGTCAATTTGCTGGGAGCCCCACCTTGTGGTGAATATAGCAATATAAGACAACGAGGTGTCACTGGAATTTGTAGGGTTCCATTCCAGTCTTTTTCTGTACTCACTCCACCAGCCTTCTCTAGGATTTGTATCAACTAGCCTGGCTTTCTTCTCTTCAACCCTTACCTCTCCCTCACCCTTTCTCTCATGCATTCTTCTCTCTTTCCCATTTCTTCATTTTCTGGGTTACGATTCGTTGCCCAGGGCCGGGGTTCACATGTTTTGAGTGGCTTATTTTAAGAAAATCTGAATTTGAATGCCTTATAGATAAGCCTGTGCTCTTGAGGGCACCACATTCCCCACCAGTCCCTAGAGTCTTGCACCCTGCCCATCCGATTCACTAATTTGCATTAATTACTTCCCTGACCCCTGTGAACATTTGAGTCTGTGAATCAGGCAGTGGTCCTTTTTCTTATGCCTGCTGGGATCCCTTGAGTGTTGAAGAGTTTACCGTCCCACACTGTAAAGGGATCAATATGCAGCTGCTGACCAATTCCTTTCAGTTTATTTCCCCATTTTTTTTTTTTTTAGTTTTGCATTTGGGAGTTTATTTTTTTTAATTTTTTTTTAACATTTTTATTTATTTATTTAAGAGAGAGAGACAGAGCATGAGTGGCAGGGAGGGGCAGAGGGAGAGCAGAGGGAGAAGCAGACTCCCTGCTGAGCAAGGAGCCCAATGCGGGGCTTGATCCCAGGACCCCAAGGTCATGACCTGAGCCGAAGGCAGATGCCCAACCGACTGAGCCACCCTGGCACCCCTATTTTTTTAATTCTTGTTTTTTGTTTTTTTTTTTAAAGATTTTATTTATTTATTTGAGAGAGAGAGGCAATGAGATATAGAAAGCACTAGAGGGAAGAGGGTCAGAGGGAGAAGCAGACTCCCCGCTGAGCAGGAAGCCCGATGTGGGACTCGATCCCGGGACTCCAGGATCATGACCTGAGCCGAAGGCAGTCGCTTAACCAACTGAGCCACCCAGGCGCCCCTTTAATTCTTGTTTTAATTCCAGTATAGTTCACAGTGTTATATTAGTTTCAGGTGTACAATATAGTGATTCAACACTTCCACACATCACCCACTGCTCATCATGATACATGCACTCTTATTTCCCTTATTTTTGTTATGGAATTCCCCACATCAGTTATTTCCTTTCTTTCTCTGAAATTCTCATATCACATCATCTCTAGTTCAGTCTCTATTATACCATGTCCTAGGAATGTGAACCTGATAAGCCAGTATTGCTGGATGTGAATTTTAAAACAGTTTGTAACTAATCGTTCCTGGAACCTTACTCACTTTTAGTCATCACTGACCTTATGAGACTCACAGTTGAAGTATTTTCTTCACCATACTTTCTCAGTAGATTGTTCTTCATTCTTTTGGAAATCAGTTATTTTTTATATTCAAAATCCACATAAGAAGCATAGAGTTATCACATGCTTCAGTAATTCCACCGCTAGGAATATGCCCAAGAGGAATGAAAACATTTGTCCATGCACAAACTCATACACAAACTTGTATAGCCCTATTATTCACCACAGCCAAAAGGTGGAAAAAACCCAAATGTCCATCACAGATGGATGAACAAATAAAATGTGGCATAACCATGCAACGGAGTGTTATTCAAGGTATAAAAAAGGAATGAGGTACTCATTGTGCTACGGTGTGGAGGACACTTGAAAACGCTGTGGCAAGTGAAAGAAGGCAGCCACAAAGGGCCACATGTTATAGGATTCCATTTGTAGGAAATGTCCAAAATAGGTAAATCCATGGTGACAAAGGGTACATTAATGGCGGCCTAGGGCTGGGGTCGGGGGTGGTTTGTAGGTAGAAGGTAACAGCCAAGGGGCCTGGGTTTTCTTTTGGAGGTGATAAAATATTTCAAAACTGATTGTGGTGATGGGTGCATAACTCCATTCAGTATTTAACGACTATACTAAAAAGCCATTGAATTGTATACTTTAAGTGGGCGAATTATAGGGTATGTGAGTTAGATCTCAATAAAGCTGTTTTTAAAATCTGTATACAAAACATCACAGATCCAGTCAAATGATTTTTAACAAGGGTGCCAACCCCATTCACTGGAGGAAAGGATAGTCTTTTCAATAAATGTTGTTGGGGAAACTGGATATCCATATGCAAAAGAAGAAATTTGGATCCTTACCTTATACCACATAAAAAAATTAACTCAAAACACATCAAAGATCTTTGACTATAAAACTCTTAGAAGAAAACGTAGAAGAAAAACTTTATTATATTGGATATGGCAATGATTTCTTAGATAGGACACCAAAAGAACAGGCAACAAAAGTGAAAAGAAATTGCACTACATCAGAATTTAAAACTGCTGTACTTCAAAGGATACAATCAACAGTGACAAGGCAACCTTCAGAATAGAAGAAAATATTTGTAAATCATATATCTGATAAGGGGTTAATATCCAGAATACATAAAGAACTCCTCTAACTCAAAACAAAAAATAATCTGGGGCGCCTGGGTGGCTCAGTTGGTTAAGCGACTGCCTTCGGCTCAGGTCATGATCCTGGAGTCCTGGGATCGAGTCCCGCATTGGGCTCCCTGCTCAGCAGGGAGACTGCTTCTCCCTCTGACCCTCCCCACTGTCATGCTCTCTCTCTCTATCTCATTCTCTTAAAATAAATAGATAAAATCTTTAAAAAAATAAGTAAATAATCCAATTAAAAAATGGGCAGGGGACCTGAATAGACATTTGACTAAAGAAGATACACAAATGACCAACAAGTATATAAAGAGATGTTCAACACCACTAATCATTAGGGAAATGCAAATCAAAACCACAATGAGATATCACCTCATACCCATTAGGAAAGCTGCTATCACGGAAAAAAAAAAAAAAAGCAGAAAGTAATAACTGTCATTGAGGTTGTAGAGAAAAGGGAACCCGTGTGCACTGTTGGTAGGAATGTAAAATCATCCACTGCACAAAACAGTGTTACAGTTCCTCAAAAAATTAAAAATAGAATTACCATATGACCCAGTAATAGTACTTATGGGTATATACCCAAAAGAACTAAAAGTCTTGAAGAAATATTTGTACACCCATGTTCATAGCAGCATTATTCACAATAGCCAGAAGTGGAAGCAAACTAAAGGTCCATCAATGGATGAATCAATAAACCAAATGTGGCGCATACATACAGTGCAATATTATTCAGTCGTTAGAAGGAAGGAAATTCTGACACATGCCATAATACAAATGAACTTTGAGGATATTATGCTGTTAAATGAGCCAGTCACAAAAAGACAAATACTGTAATCCACTTGTATAAGGTATCTAGAGATATCAAATTCATAAAGATGAAAAGTAGAATGGTAGGTGCCAGGGGTTGGAAGGAGGGAGGAATAGGGAATTGTTCAATGGGTATAGAGTTTTAGTTTTGCAAAATAAAAATGTTCTAGATAAGCTTCTCCCTCTGGCTCTCCAACCCCCACCCCTACCCCGTGCTCGCTCTCTCACTCTCTCTTTCTCAAATAAAATCCTTAAAAAAAAAAAAAAAGATTTTATTTATTTATTTGACAGAGAGAGAGAGAGTGCATGCACACAAGCAGAGGGAGCGGCATGTAGAGGGAGAAGCAGACTCCCCGCTGAGCAGGGAACCCAAAGTGGGGCTCCATCCCAGGACCCTGAGATCATGACCTGAGCCGAAGGCAGACGCTTAACCAACTGAGCCACCCAGGCGTCCCCTAGCCACAGGTGTTTCCTAACCCATGGCTTCCAGTAATGGTACACACCAGAATCACCAGTGTGACTATCTGGAGATATATCTATATCTATATAGATATAGATATAGATATATATAATATGCCTTCTGAATTAGCAGTTCCAAGTGTGGGGCTCAGGAATGGGTCTTGTTAAAAGGATCTCAGAGATTTCCGACATGACAACAGGTATAGAGCTAGAAACCAGTGTTCTGACCTTTGTCTTTTCCCTGCTTGGCCTTCAGAACCACTCTGCTCTGTCAATTCCCACCCTCTTAAGCCCCTGAAATCAGTCCTCCTTTATAGAGGGGCAGATATAATAAAATAATATTTAGTTTAAATTCGGAGTAATTTATTTTTACCCCATAGCCTTTCCACCACTGAAACTAGATTATAGGGCTGAGTGACACTAAGAAAGGCAGATCATGGAGAACAAAAGACAGATTTGGGCTCTTCATTTCTAAAATAAGCTCTTGAACAGATTGGAAAGCCAAGGAGTTCAATAGCAAGAGTGTGTTCTTTTGGGGGGTCTATTCAGATCTGAAAAGGAAAGGACTCAGTGCACAAGGTTTATGCCATAAGCAAAAAAGCTGGGAAGATTCCTTGACTGAGGAAGATCCAGTGTTCCTGCTTCAAAGGAATTAAAGCTAGTCTAGCATAAGGGATGGAAGAGGTTTAGTTACTGGGAGCTTGTGCCCCACCTCTGCTCAGCACAGCCACGGGAGGGGACCCAAGGGAAGCCCAACAGGTTTAAGTCACATCCCAGGCACTCGCAGGGAGGCAGCAGGCTTCCTAGAGTCACCCTTGTCTTCGCTCAGAGCAGCCGCCAAATGACAGAAATGGCATCAAATGTGTCAGCGACTTTTCTAAGTCTCCCTTAGACCCAGAGGGACGAGACTTCCCAAGGTTTCCCATGCCTCCAGGAGGGTTGCAAAAGTGGCAGGAAGAGGGGTGATGGAGGAGAAGGCCCCTCTGGGGCCATGAGGTGAGGATGCCATCAGAGGGAGTGGCTTGGATGACACAGACTGGTGTCCAGGGGACCCCTGGTTTCTGCAGCACAACAGAGGCTGCCGACCAACGACCAGACAGACAACTTACATCTCAGCAGAGACTGGAGAGGACAGAGAAGCATCCAGGATCTGACACTCCTTCCCGTGGGTGCCTTCAGCTCCTCCCCTCACCTGCCCTGCTCCCGAAAATAGGCAGAACTCCAGGGAGACAGGGAGAGACGGTGCTCTGAATTAACTGGGAAATCTCTGAAGTGACTGAATCTGACTGGAAATGACTGGGTTACATTTTTGCTGTCAGCAGAAAAGGGGGCTTGAGGTAAGATTAAATTTAGTCATGGGGGGGTTATATGCCTGAGAGTGGCAGATTGTAATCATTCTTAGTCGATACACAGGAACCTAAAAATAGTGCTGAATCATATATAATAATGTGGTGATTCTTAATTGTACATTTTGTTGGACACTTTGGAAGACTCAGTGGCAAATACGCTGACAGAGGTACTTTGAGCCCGTCTTGGTCCCAAAGGAAAATGAGTGCTGCTGGAAATTTATAGAAGCTTTCAGAAGGCTGTCCTAGCAACTGAGAGGGCAGTATGTTCAGGGATCCTGTGGTTTATTTTTATCTGAAGCCCAAATCTGTATAGAGATATCATTAATGCTGACTAATGATTTTCAAATGATAATTCTGGGCCCTGGTTTATCACACAGTGTGGCAGTTATTGTTAAATTTCTAAAAATTAAATTTTCAAGGATGGATCCTAAAGCCAGTTTGGTAGATCTTATATGGTCCAGAGCTGCAGTCTTCAGACTTCCCTATCAGTAAGATAAATAAGTAGCTAAATCATTCTGAGCAAGCAGCCTCGGTAATTGTGAGCATGCAGTCCCAAATCCAGCCCCACAATGGCTAACTTCAGGGGGGCTTTTAGTAACACCTGACAATCTTACCACATACCATTGGTTTATTCACTTTTCCTATCCTAGGGGATTATTTTCACCCCTTCTTCACTCTCCTGAAACTTCTATTTCTCCCTAGGCTCACCCAGTTGTTGACCTTGCTTTATAATTCACTGAGAAAACACGGTGGTCTAAAGAAAACCTCCACTTCCTCCAACCCCACATCCGCCAAGACACCCACTCTATGCCCTACATTCTGCTTTCCCTCTAGTTACTAGGAATGAACTGTGTGCTCGGATGAACCGACTGGTCTCTTACCTACATCATGACATGTCTCCAAGTGAGTCCCTTCTTACATTCTGCACCCACACTGTCTTGCTTGCCTCACCAAGTCCTGGCTCCACCTACTGGCACCACCTTAAAAACATATGCAGCATCGGCTACTTCCTACCATCTCTACAGCTACTGACCTTGGCCTCATTTAAACGAGGACACCAGCTCCTGTAGCTAGTGAACTAGCTGGTCTTTCCACTTCACCACCCTCGCTGTCTATTCTCAACAGGGTAGACCCAGTTCTTTTTCAGTGTAAGTCACATGAGGTCACTCTTCTCTCCAGGCCCTCCACTGACCTCCCCTCTACTCAAAGCAAAAGCCAAAGTCCAGCCGTGGTCTAAAGGCCAACATGAAGACATAATCTGGAGCTAGCTACTCCCCTGACCTCAGCTTCTACCACACAGCTCTCTGCACCACCCCACCCCCGCCCCAGCTCCAGCCACCTTGGCCTCCCTGCTAGACCTTGAATGTAGCAAGCATGCCCCAGGGCAAGGCCTTTGCTTTTGCTGCTTCCTCTGCCTGCGCTGCTCTCCCGGACCCCCCATACATTCATGGTGTGGTCCCTGTTTTTGACATCTCTGCACAAATTCATTCCATTATGAGAAAGGCTTTCCCTGACCTTTTCCACCTAGAATAATCCCCTTTATCCTGAGGGATTGTCCTCCATATCTTATCACCATCCAATAAACTTCATTCTCTCTTTCCTCCCATTTCCACCCAACTAGAATGTAAGCTGTATGGCACCTCGTCTGCCATTTGGTCCACTGATGTACATAGTAGGCCCTCAATAAATAGGGTCTTAAATTAGTATATCCATACTTACTTATAATTATTTTCATGTACACCTATCAATCCACATATACAGTATTAATAAATGTTTCTCCAGTTTAGGATAAATTAAGTTCTAATACCCCCCTTTCTCTTCACCCCATCTTATTCTACTAAGCTTCACTAGCAGGACTACCATGCCCAGTCCATGCACCAGCCCCTGAGGGTCCCTTATCATGGTGACCCCCTCTTCGGAGGGGTGGTGTCATACTTTCCCTGCATGCTCAGGAGGAAAGTAGGATGAGAACTACTGGTTCTGAATTTACTCTGTTATTTTTGTCATAACATTTCAGAAATGGTCCTACTGCTTCTATCAAGGAAATACAGCTGTTCTCTAGAATTCCACTTTTAAACCACAAAAACATTTTGACTCCCCTCACCTCATTGAGTGATGATGAATTTATTCAATTCTAAATTAAAAATCAGGAAAAAAAATCATTTCTATATAAACATATTCATACTGGTGTATAATATGTGCGTAGATAAAAATGTTGCTACTTACATAAATGCATGTACATGTTTAGCAACCTATCAACTTTGCATACATGCTTCCCTTAAAAAACAAAGCTCTTAATGAAAAATTAACTGTAAAAAGCTACCAAAATTAACACCAACTGTTACTGGCCCAAATAAAATATTTTTAAATGTAATCTGGGGGGGCGCCTGGGGGGCTCAGTCAGTTAAGCATCCGACTCTTGGTTTCAGCTCAGGTCATGATTGCAAGGTCCTGAGATCAAGCCCCAGGTGGTGCTCCACACTGGGCATGGAGCTTGCTTGTTCCTCTCCCTCTGCTCCTCCCCCACCCCTCTCTCACTCAAATAAATAAAATCTTTTTAAAAAAATAAGTATGTGTAGTCTGGGTGTTGCAAAATGCAAAGCTTTCTTTCAAGGGTGGTGTTCATCCTAAAGCAGTAACTCCCCAGAAGTCAACCAAAGACACTTTTTTCCACTGTGGTTTCCTCATGTGGAAATCATCAGAGTCCTGGCTACCCTTTCCCCACCTCTGTTTTGTGACCAGGGACCTTTTTCTCTCCCACCTTTTGGCCCCATGCAGAACGCACAGTAGCAAGGAGGACAGTGAGCAGGAGGAACAAATGCACTGTGTCCCACTCAGGGAGGGAATCCAGATGGTTGGGGGAGGGGGGACAGGGCTTGATCTTGATTTTTCCAGCAAAAAAAAAAGATGATGCTTATGCTTCTCCATGGAGAGGATGTCCCCAAGGGTGCAAAGTCAGTGCAAATGGAGATTTCCATGAGGAGGGGGGTGGGTACTGGGTGGCAATAAAGAGGGATGCAGGGAGAGGGGGAACTGCTCCTAATTTTTCTCCTGCTTTAACAGTTTGAAGGGCACAGGCAACCTGACTTTAGTCTGTTTTCCTTTTCTTTCGAAACAAAAAAGCACCAAAGTTTAAGCAGGGCCAGAACCCAGTCGTGAGCTCTGGGAGGCTTACATAACAATAAAAAAGGAGCTACTGAGACAGATTCTGAGCAGACAGACTTTCCTGGAATTGAATACAGGTGGTTCTCCTGTTGGCTTTGATTCATCAACCTACACCTCTGCTTCCTAAGTCCCTATACACAACTGTGCCCGCAACAGGCCCTCGAGGTGCTAAAGCTTAGGAGCGAGGAAAGGGAGGCGGAAATCGCTCTAACTCGTCCGTTTTTAAAAGCCAAAATGGAGGCTCGTGTCTGCAACAGGCAGGTGGATAACACTCACCCCCCACCCTTTCCGCGGGCAGCGAGGGCAATGCAGCTGACTTCTTGGTGCTTCCACACTTACCTGGCCGCTGCCCGCTCCAATTTCGCCTCTTTGAGCCTGCTCGCCAGGTGATCCAGGATAAGGGACAGGAGAGGAAAATCAAGCCAGAGGATTGGAGTCAAAAATCCCAGCTCACCAGCCTCTCTCCAGCAGTGATGTGCTGGAGGCGGCTCATAGCCACAGGTGAGAGCCTTTCCCTCCTGCACACCCTTCCCTGCTGGGCAGGTTGAACTCAATGGTAACTTGAATCTGGTGCGGGGCGGGGCGGGAGGGGGGGAACTATTTATACAGAGATCTGCGAACGTGACAAACCAGGGCGCTCGTTCTTGGGAGACTGGGGGAGGGGGGGAGGCGAGCGCCTTGTTAAACACTTAACTGGCACTTGGTTGTCCTCAACCCTAACACCTGACTGATACTTTCAAACGTCTAGATGCCCTCCTAGCTAATTCTGAAAGCACATCCCAAATTCAAGTGTAGGGCTCTCAGACACATAAGGACTCTTTAGGATTTCAGTCTAATGTTGAAAAAGTAGCAAGAGGGACACTCCACTTTTAAAAAGTTTTTTTTTAATTGAAATAGTTTCTATTGGTCTGATTACGATATTGCTGGGAAAATATTAGATCACACAGAACAGTATAAAGGATGTACAAATCTTCAATCTCTCACTGCCTTGGAGATAAACACTGCTGATATTTTTTATGTGGCTCTTCTAGGCGTGTGTGTGTTGTGACCACCTTTTCCTACTGTAATTATTTTAACAAATTAATACTGTAAAATAAGTACGTTTTTACTTATTTGTAAATACTTATTTACAAAACAATATTTGTCCATCGATACAAATTTCAAACAATGTCAGGCAGGTAAAAAGACCTACCCTCAACTCCTCCCCCCCTCTTCAAACTCCTACTCCCTAGTGTAACCACTGTCCACAGTTTGTGGAATATTCTTCTAGAACCTTCCCAGATAGAGGGTTAGACTTTTTTTCATAACAAAAGACTGCATCATATGTGGAGAAAGGGGGACCCTGCAAACTGGTGCAGCCCCTCTGGAAAACAGTATGGAGGTTCCTCAAAAAGTTGAAAATAGAGCTACCATAGGATCCAACAATTGCACTACTGTGTATTTACCCCAAAGATACAAATGTAGGGATCCGAAGGGGTATGTGTACCCCAATGTTTATAGCAGCAATGTCCACAATAGCCAAACTGTGGAAAGAGCCAAGATGTCCATCGACAGATGAATGGCTGAAGAAGATGTGGTGTATACACACACACACACACACACACACACACACACTGGAATATTATGCAGCCATCAAAAGGAATGAAAGCTTGCCATTTGCAATGACATTGTTGGAACTGGAGGGTATTATGCTGAGTGAAATAAGTCAGTCAGAGAAAGACATGTATCATATGATCTCACTGATATGAGGAATTCTTAATCTCAGGAAACAAACTGAGGGCTGCTGGAGTGGTGGGGGGTGGGAGGGATGGGGTGGCTGGGTGACAGACATTGGGGAGGGTATGTGCTATGGTGAGCGCTGTGAATTGTGCAAGACTGTTGAATCACAGATCTGTACCTCTGAAACAAATAATGCAATATATGTTAAGAAAAAAAAAGAAGAAGAAGATAGCAGGAGGGGAAGAATGAAGGGGAGTAAGTCGGAGGGGGAGACGAACCATGAGAGACTATGGACTCTGAGAAACAAACTGAGGGTTCTAGAGGGGCGGGGGGTGGGGGGATGGGTTAGCCTGGTGATGGGTATTAAAGAGGGCACATTTTGCGTGGAGCACTGGGTGTTTTGAACAAACAATGAATCATGGAACCCTACATCAAAAGCTAATGATGTAATGTATGGTGATTTACATAACATAATAATAAAATAAATAAATAAAAATTAAAAAAAGACTGCATCATATATAAATATTGTTTCACAACCTGGTGTTCACTCAATAAAATAGTACAGATATATTTCCATGTCAATACATATAGGTTTCTCTGGGTCTTTTAATTACTATTAGGGTTTCATAACAAGAGCATGCTGGATCTCATCCAAGCATTCCCCTATTGGTGCGGATTGTCTCCCTTCCTTCCTTCATCTATTTATTCATGTTTGCTGTTACAAACAATACTGCAATGACCATCCCTGCGCCCATACTTCAAACACCTGCTTGAGAGCTCCCCTTTGTAGCTGTTGAAGGTGAATTCACACAACCTGGTGGTCTGGGTTCCCCTGGAGTCAGGCAGTCCTGTTTCCCCTGCAGGAGGATTGCAGGCTCCATGTTAGTGAACAGGTACTTCATTAGCCTGATTCCTCTAAGATCCATGGTGAGAACCACCAAAGTTGGCAGAACATTGACCAAAGTTCTCCTGCATTCGATTGTTTTTTCCTTTCCTTAGTCACTGATGTGGACACCTGGTCCCCGCTTAAGCTCAGTTCTGTTTATTCATCAGGCCCAACATCTATCCAAGGAGCCCTCCTGTCTCCCAACCAGTCCCTCACCCAGCTCTATCTACGGTCTGGCCACAGTGCTAGCCATTCCATACGCACTGTTTGAGGAAGCTCTGGAATCTGGTCAATCCTGTGCTCTTGATGTCCCCTTAGTACCAGTTCATGGCCCTGTTCATTACTTTACAAGCTGTTTCTGCTTTTCATATTCACTGATTCTGACCTTAGAGCTTCCTGGTGTTCCTTGGAAAGAATATATCTTTGACGTTTTGGCTCTTGTGTTTTTGTTGTTGTTGTTCTGGTTTTCTCTATTAATTTATATATTGATCCTATCTAATTTTTATCTTCTAGGAGTTTCTCAAATTTTCTGTTCTGCCAATGGCATGTTTAATACTGGGCCTTTTAAATACTCTACAGTAATTAAAAGACCCAGATAAATCTACATGGCACGTTCTCTTGTTTTGCAAAGCTATTTGATTTCTTTCCTTTTAAAAAATTATTTTTCTATGCTTTTAATAGTGCCTAGAGAGAAAAGGGTAGTTGATGAATATTCTCAGTCTGCCATCTTGAATTTGATGATATTATAACCTACTGAGTTTTTTAAATTTTATCTTAAAAATGCATACATAATATATGAATGTTCTTATTGTACAAGTTTTTAAATCTGTAATTAGGTAGACTAAAATATGAACTTATCCATTTGCCCACCCATCCTCACTCCCAAACCCTTCTTAGGAGAATAGTACTTTTAAACTTCAGTGGGGAGCCTTTTACTTCTTCTCAGCACATACATGTAATGCATTTATATGTCATAAGAGGGAACACACTGAAAGGACTGTTCTGTGACAAACTTTTCACTGACAGTATTTCCTACAGATATTTTCATTCAATGCATATATGTTTATCTCATTCTTTTAAACAGCTGCATTGGATTCCATATTATAAATTTCCCATAGTGTATTAAGCCACACCTACAATAATTGGTAATTTTTAATTATTTTGTTATTAAATTAAAACAATGTTACAATGCACATCCTTGCACATACATCTTTGTGCACGTTTTTCCATTGGATAAATTTCTAGAGATATAATGCTGACTCAGAATTACTCACATTTAAAAATGAAATAGATCTGACCAAACTGTCTCCCAAAAAGATCCCACTAACATATACCCCTCCAATAACAGGAATGTTCATTTCCCTATATCTTGATCATATCCATGTATTAAATTTTTGTCATGCTTAGAAGTAAAATGATCTCCTTTTAAGGTTGTATTGCCCTGATTGCTAATGAAACCTATGACTATTTTTTAAGATTTATTTATTTATTTGAGGGGCGAGGGGCAAGAGGAGAGGGAGAGTCTTTTTTTTTACAGTGATTTTTTTTTATTTTTTTATTGTTATGTTAATCACCATATATTACATCATTAGTTTTTGATGTAGTGTTCCATGATTCATTGTTTGTGCATAACACCCAGTGCTCCACGCAGAATGTGCCCTCTTTAATACCCATCACCAGGCTAACCCATCCCCCCACCCCCCGCCCCTCTAGAACCCTCAGTTTGTTTCTCAGAGTCCATAGTCTCTCATGGTTCGTCTCCCCCTCCGACTTACTCCCCTTCATTCTTCCCCTCCTGCTATCTTCTTCTTCTTTTTTTTTCTTAACATATATTGCATTATTTGTTTCAGAAGTACAGATCTGTGATTCAACAGTCTTGTACGATTCACAGCGCTCACCATAGCACATACCCTCCCCAATGTCTATCACCCAGCCACCCAATCCCTCCCACCCCCCACCACTCCAGTAGCCCTCAGTTTGTTTCCTGAGATTAAGAATTCCTCATATTAGTGAGGTCATATGAAACATGTCTTTCTCTGATTGACTTATTTCACTCAGCATAACACCCTCCAGTTCCATCCACGTCGTTGCAAATGGCAAGCTTTCATTCCCTTTGATGGCTGCATAATATTCCATTGTGTATATATACCACTCTTCTTTATCCATTCATCTGTCGATGGACATCTGGCTCTTTCCATAGTTTGGCTATTGTGGACATTGCTGCTATAAACATTGGGGTGCACGTACCCCTTCGGATCCCTACATTTGTATCTTTGGGGTAAATACCCAGTAGTGCAATTGCTGGATCGTACGGTAGCTCTATTTTCAACTGTTTGAGGAACCTCCATACTGTTTTCCAGAGGGGTTGCACCAGCTTGCATTCCCACCAACAGTGTAGGAGGGTTCCCCTTTCTCCGCATCCCCGCCAACATCTGTAGTTTCCTGACTTGTTAATTTTAGCCATTCTGACTGGTGTGAGCTGGTATCTCCTTGAGGTTTTGATTTGGATTTCCCTGATGCCGAGCGATGTTGAGCACTTTTTCATGTGTCTGTTGGCCATTTGGATGTCTTCTTTGGAAAAATGTCTGTTCATGTCTTCTGCCCATTTCTTGATTGGATCATTTGTTCTTTGGGTGTTGAGTTTGATAAGTTCTTTATAGATTTTGGATACTAGCCCTTTATCTGATATGTCATTTGCAAATATTTTCTCCCATTCTGTCGGTTGTCTTTCGGTTTTGTGGACTGTTTCTTTTGCTGTGCAAAAGCTTTTTATCTTGATGAAATCCCAATAGTTCATTTTTGCCCTTGCTTCCCTTGCCTTGGCGATGTTTCTAGGAAGAAGTTGCTGCGGCTGAGGTCGAAGAGGTTGCTACCTGTGTTCTCCTTTAGGATGTTGATGGACTCCTGTCTCACGTTTAGGTCTTTCGACCATTTTGAGTCTATTTCTGTGTGTGGTGTAAGGAAATGGTCCAGTTTCATTCTTCTGCATGTGGCTGTCCAATTTTCCCAACACCATTTGTTGTAGAGACTGTCTTTTTCCATTGTACATTCTTTCCTGCTTTGTCGAAGATGAGTTGACCATAGAGTTGAAGGTCAATTTCTGGGCTCTCTATTCCGTTCCATTGATCTATGTGTCTGTTTTTGTGCCAGTACCATACTGTCTTGATGATGACAGCTTTGTAATAAAGCTGGAAGTTCGGAATTGTGATGCCACCAGCTTTGCTTTTCTTTTTCAAGATTCCTCTGGCTATTCGGAGTCTCTTCTGGTTCCATACAAATTTTAGGATTATGTGTTCTATTTCTTTGAAAAAAGTGGATGGTATTTTGATGGGGATTGCACTGAATATGTAGATTGCTCTAGGTAGCATTGACATCTTCACAGTATTTGTTCTTCCAATCCATGAGCCGGGAACGTTTTTCCATTTCTTTGTGTCTTCTTCAATTTTTTTCATAAGTATTTTATACTTTTCTGAGTACAGATTCTTTGCCTCTTTGGTTAAATTTATTCCTAGGTATCTTATGGTTTGGGGTGCAATTGTAAATGGGATCGACTCCTTGATTTGTCTCTCTTCTGTCTTGTTGGTGTATAGGAATGCCACTGATTTCTGTGCATTGATTTTATATCCTGCTAATTTACTGAATTCCTGTATGAGTTCTAGCAGTTTTGGGGTGGAGTCTTTTGGGTTTTCCACATACGGTATCATATCATCTGCAAAGAGTGAGAGTTTGACTACCTCTTTGCCGATTTGGATGCCTTTGATTTCTTTTCGTTGTCTGATTGCTGTGCTTAGGACTTCTAATACTATGTTGAATAGCAGTGGTGATAGTGGACATCCCTTCCGCGTTCCTGATCTTAGGGGAAAAGCTCTCAGCTTTTCCCCATTGAGAATGATATTCGCTGTAGGTTTTTCATAGATGGCTTTTATGATATTGAGGTATGTACCCTCTATCCCTATACTCTGAAGAGTTTTGATCAAGAAAGGATGCTGTACTTTGTCAAATGCTTTTTCTGCATCTATTGAGAGAATCATATGATTCTTGTTCTTTCTTTTGTTAATGTATTGTATCACTTTGATTGATTTGTGGATGTTGAACCAGCCTGGCAGCCCAGGGATAAATCCCACTTGGTCGTGGTGAATAATCCTTTTAATGTACTGTTGGATCCTGAGAATTTTTGCATCCATGTTCATCAAGGATATTGGTCTATAATTCTCCTTTTTGATGGGGTCTTTGTCTGATTTTGGGATCAAGGTAATGGTGGCCTCATAAAATGAGTTTGGAAGTGTTCCTTCCATTTCTATTTTTTGGAACAGTTTCAGGAAGATAGGTATTAATTCTTCTTTAAATGTTTGGTAGAATTCCCCTGGGAAGCCATCAGGCCCTGGGCTTTTGTTTGTTGGGAGATTTTTGATGACTGCTTCAATTTCCTTAGTGGTTATAGGTCTGTTCAGGTTTTCTATGTCTTCCTGGTTCAATTTTGGTAGTTGATACATCTCTAGGAATGCATCCATTTCTTCCAGGTTATCTAATTTGCTGGCATAGAGTTGCTCATAATATGTTCTTATAATTCTTTGTATTTCTTTGGTGTTGGTTGTGATCTCTGCTCTTTCATTCATGATTTTGTTGATTTGGGTCCTTTCTGTTTTCTTTTTGATAAGTCTGACCAGGGGTTTATCAATCTTGTTAATTCTTTCAAAGAACCAGCTCCTAGTTTCCTTGATCTCTTCTACTGTTCTTTTGGTTTCTATTTCATTGATTTCTGCTCTCATCTTTATTATTTCTCTTCTGCTGCTGGGTTTAGGCTTTATTTGCTGTTTTTTCTCTAGCTCCTTTAGGTATAGGGTTAGGTTGTGTATTTGAGATCTCTCTTGTTTCTTGAGAAAGGCTTGTATTGCTATATACTTTCCTCTCAGGACACCCTTTGCTGTATCCCAAAGATTTTGAACAGTTGTGTTTTCATTTTCATTGGTTTCCATGAATTTTTTTAATTCTTCTTTAATTTCCTGGTTGACCCATTCATTCTTTAGTAGGATGCTCTTTAGCCTCCATGTATTTGAGTTCTTTCTGACTTTCCTCTTGTGACTGAGTTCTAGTTTCAAAGCATTGTGGTCTGAACATATGCAGGGAATGATCCCAATCTTTTGGTACTGGTTGAGACCTGATTTGTGACCTAGGGTGTGATCAATTCTTGAGAATGTTCCATGGGCACTAGAGAAGAATGTGTTTTCTGTTGTTTTGGGATGGAATGTTCTGAATATGTCTGTGAAGTACATTTGGTCCAGTTTTTCATTTAAAGTCTTTATTTCCTTGTTGATCTTTTGCTTAGATGATCTGTCCATTTCAGTCAGGGGGTGTTAAAGTCCCCCACTATTATTGTATTGTTGTCAATGTGTTTCTTTGCTTTTGTTATTAATTGGCTTATATAATTGGCTGCTCCCATGTTAGGGCATAGATATTTACAATTGTTAGATCTTCTTGTTGTATAGACCCTTTAAGTAGAATATAGTGTCCTTCTTCATCTCTTATTACAGTTTTTGTTTTAAAATCTAATTTGTCGGGGCGCCTGGGTGGCTCAGTTGGTTAAGCGACTGCCTTTGGCTCAGGTCATGATCCTGGAGTCCTGGGATTGAGTCCCGCATCAGGCTCCCTGCTCGGCGGGGAGTCTGCTTCTCCCTCTGACCCTCCCCCCTCTCATGTGCTCTCTCTCTCTCATTCTGTCTCAAATAAATAAATAAAATCTTTAAAAAAATAAAATAAAATCTAATTTGTCTGATATAAGGATTGCCACCCCAGCTTTCTTTTGCTGTCCATTAGCATGGTAAATGGTTTTCCACCCCCTCACTTTCAATCTGGGGGTGTCTTTGGGTCTAAAAGGAGTCTCTTGCAGACAGCATATTGATGGGTCTTGTTTTTTAATCCAATCTGATAGCCTGTGTCTTTTGATTGGGGCATTTAGCCCATTTACATTCAGGGTAACTATTGAAAAGTATGAATTTAGTGCCATTGTATTGCCTGTAAGGTGACTGTGACTGTTTATTGTCTGTGTTCCTTTCTGATCTATGCTGCTTTTAGGCTCTCTCTTTGATTAGAGGACTCCTTTCAATATTTCTTGGAGGGCTGGTTTCGTGTTTGCAAATTCCTTTAGTTTTTGTTTGTCCTGGAAGCTTTTTATCTCTCCTTCTATTTTCAATGACAGCCTAGCTGGATATAGTATTCTTGGCTGCATATTTTTCTCGTTTAGTGCTCTGAAGATATCATGCCAGTCCCTTCTGGCCTGCCAGGTCTCTGTGGATAGGTCTGTTGCCAATCTAATGTTTCTACCATTGTAGGTTACATATCTCTTCCTCCGAGCTGCTTTCAGGAATTTCTCTTTGTCTCTGAGACTCCTAAGTTTTACTATTAGATATCAGAGTGTTGACCTATTTTTATTGATTTTGAGAGGGGTTCTCTGTGCCTCCTGGATTTTGATGCCTGTTTCCTTCCCCACATTAGGGAAGTTCTCTTCTGTAATTTGCTCCAATATACCTTCTGCCCCTCTCTCTCTTTCTTCTTCTTCTGGGATCCCAATTATTCTAATGTTGTTTCATCTTATCGTATCATTTCTCTCTCGAATTCTGCCCTCGTGATCCTGTAGTTGTTTATCTCTCTTTTTCTCAGCCTCTTTACTTTCCATCATTTGGTCTTCTATATCGCTGATTCTCTCTTCTGCCTCATTTATCCTAGCAGTTAGTGCCCCCATTTTTTTATTGCACCTCATCAATAGCCTTTTTGATTTCGACTTGGTTATATTTTAGTTCTTTTATTTCTCCAGAAAGGGTTTCTCTAATAACTTCCACGCTTTTTTCAAGCCCAGCTAGTATCTTGAAAGTCATGATTCTGAACTCTGGGTCCGACATCATACTAATGTCAGTATTGAGTAGGTCCCTGGCAGATGGTAGTACCTCTTGTTCTTTTTGCTGAGGTGATTTTTTTCGTCTTGTCATTTTGTGCAGAGGAGAATAGATGAGTGAGAGAACAGAATGCTAACAGGTTAACAACGTCCCCAGCAAATATACTCTATACAAATCACAAAAGACCTGAAACCAGGGGACAAGAAAGGGAAAGAAAGAAAAAGGAAAGAGGGGGAAAAAAAGGAAAAAGAAAAAGATAAAAAGAAACAAAAACAGAACAAAACAAAAAGAAAACAAAATATGATCAAATATGATCAGGCTAGTGCATAGATCAGTGCCACACACTAGATTTTGGGCGTATTTTTGTCTGTTAGAAGAAAGTGCCTGCTAAAATTTTAAAGGAAGAAAGACTTATATATGTACAAAATAAGGGTTGATACAATGAAGGGATGGAAGATGACTGGAAAGATGAAAATTATAAAAGATTTTATAAAAGGAATTGATAAGAAGTTTGAAAAAAGAAAGAAGATTTTTAAAAAAAGAAAAAAGAAAAAAAAAGGGAGAGAATGTGATCAGGCAGGAGACTAGAACAAAGCCATACACTAGTGATTTAGGGTATATTTTGATCTGTTAGAAGAAATTGTATCTCAAAATTTTAAAGAGAGAACAACTTATATATATATGCCAAAAATAAGGGTAACTACTATGAAGGGATAGAATATGACTCTAAAAATGAAAAATAAAAATGTTTTTTTAAAAAGGGATTGATAAGATGTTGGTTGAAAAAGGGAAAAAGAAAAATTAAAAAAAAACAGTTAAAAAATTAACTTTGAAAAACTAATGAATCATGGTAAAAAAAAAAAAAAAACCCATAATTTATGTGCAGTATTCCCCTAGCGCTGGAGTTCTCCCATTCTCCTTGATCAGTAAACTTGGTCTTGGCTTGCTGACTGTTCGTGCTAATCTTCTGGGGGAGGGGCCTGTTGCCGTGGTTCCCAAATGTCTTTGCCGGAGGCGGAATTGCCCCACCCTTGTGAGTCTGGGCTAAGCAAGCTGGGTTTGCTCTCAGGAGCTTTTGTTCCCTGCAAGCTCTCGGTACAGCTTTGGAGGACCAGGGTGAAAATGGTGGCCTCCCAATCACCCAGAGGAGCCGAGAACTCGGGGTTCGCTCCTCAGTGCGCCCCCAGAGAAAAGCAGTCACTCCTGTCTCCCCGGTCTCTGGCCGCACTCCATGCTCACCGGCCTGTGACTGAGCGTTTCTATCTCTGGCACCCGACCCCGTGTGGAGTCTCCAAACCCAGCAGATCCCTGCGGTGCACTCCCGCGCCGCTCCTCCCGGGGGAAGAAGGGGAGTCTCCCCGGCTCTGCCACTTGTTGGGTCCCTGCTGGAGGAGCAGTGGCCCGACTGGGCCGCGGATCACAGTTTCTGGTAACCCCGAGCTGAGAGCCCGCGCCTCGGCTCCGTCTCTGCAGCCGGCTTTCCCGTTCCGATACCTGGGAGTTCTGCCGCACTCAGGCACCCCTGGTCTTTCTGTGACCCCGAGGGTCCTGAGACCACACTGTCCCGTGAGGGTTCCACCCCCCCACCCCCCGCTTAGCCACTGGAGCAACGTCCCTCCGCGGAGCCAACTTCTAAAAGTTCCGATTTTGTGCTCCGCGGCTCTATCACTTGCCAGAAGCGGTGGGGGGCCCCTCCCCCACTGTCTATCCTCCCGAATGTCGCCTCGGGTTCACTTCTCCGCACGTCCTACTTTCCAGTAAGTGGTCGCTTCTGTGTTCAGAGGCTTGTTGCTACTCTTTTCTTCGATCTCCTGTTGAGTTCGTAGGTGTTCAGAATGGTTTCTGAACCATTGGTGTGCTTAAGCAGATTCCACACCAAGCACAGAGACCAATGCAGGGCTTCATCCCATGACCCTAAGATCGCAACCTGAGCCAAAACCAAGAGTCTAACACTTAACTGACTGCGGCACCCAAATGCCCCACAAAACTTATGTTCATTTGCCATTTATATTTCTTCTTCCACAAATTGTTTTGTTTACATTCTTTGCTGGTTTTACTAACAATATGTCCTTATACCTTACTGATTTTGAGAGCTAGTTATATAATCTGGGTAATATATGTTTTGTATAAATTGTATGTTAACTAATTTTTCACAGCTTCCCACTTTAAATTTGTTTATGTTTTATGTGAACAGATTATTATTTGTTTTTGTGGGATTTTGCTTGTTGTTACTACAATGAATATATATGTCAGTATGTTGTTTTAAAAGTTGTGATTTTTTTTGTACGTTATTTTTGGAAAGGTCACATCCCCACCTTTAGATGATTAAAAATATTCTCCTATATTTGTTTCAAATACATATGTATGTGGCTTTTAGCTCCCTTTCTGAAATTTACTTGGGAGTATCGTATGAGGTGTGAGTCTAATGTGATCCTTTTTAAAAATGGATAGTGAATTTCATAACATGGTGTATTGAATGGTCAATTCTTTTCCTCACTTATTTAAATTTACCCTTTTAATATAAACTAAATCCCCAGGTTGGTTTCTGAATCTCTATGCCCTTCTCTTGATCTGTTTGTCTCTTACTATGCCAATATCACACTGTTTATATAACTATGGTGTAGTGGCAGCTGCTAAGATGGCTCCCAGTGATTCCTGCTTCCTAGCATTCACAATCTCGTATAGTCCCCACTGTCGTACCAGGGTTGGTCTGTGTAATCAATAGCATATGACAGAAGTGATGGTATGTCACTTCCATTTTGGATTTCCCTCTCTCTCATCACTTGCTCTGGGAAAAACCAGATGCCATGTCCTATAAACAGCCCTGTACAGAGGCCACTAACTATAACAAAGAACAGAAGCCTCCTGCCAACAGTGTGGGCTTAGAAATCAATTCTCTGGTCCCTTCTGATGACTCCAGTGCCGGCCCACATCTTGACTGCAACTTCAAAAAAGAGCCAAGCCAGCTAAGCCACTCTGGATTCCTGATCCTCAGAAACTGTGTGAGACAATAAATACTTGTTGTTTTAAACAAGGAATGCCAACCAGTGCCAAATCTGAGGGCCTTTGTTACACAGCAATAGATAAATAGTACATACTGTTTTATAATGCATTTTGGTATTTAATAGAACAAGTCTTCCACTAAAGCTCATTTTCCCCCGACAGTTTCTTAGCAATATCTGCTCATTTTATGAACTTCAAAATTCACTTTACAAGTTCCATAAAGAATCCTCTTAGGATTGGAACTGACACTACACTGATTTTAGAGATTAAATTTGAGATATTGGACAACTATACAACATTGGGTCTTCCCATCTGGGAGCATGGGTATGTCTCTCCATTTATTCAGGTGTTTTTCATATCCTCCAGAAAAGTTTAATAGTTCTCTTCATAAAAGTTTTTCATATTTATTAAATTTATTTCTAGGTCTTTTATGGGGCTTAATGCTATTGTGATATCTTTTTTCCCATCACATTTTTTTAATTGTTTATTGCTAATGTGTATGGAAATTACTGAGTTTTGTGCCTTGATATTGGTCCTTTCTCTTTTACTCTGAACTTCCAGTTCAAGTAGTTCTACCATTCAAGAGAATGGTTGAATTCTCTTGAATTTTCTAGGGAGGAAAATATCACCTGCAAATAGTGACCATATGACTCTTTCTTTCCAAGATTGATTCCTCTTCTATTTATGTTTTATGACACTAAGAGCCCCAAAATAATGTTAATTAGAAGCAGAGAAGAAGCTTGCTGTGACTCTAGTGGAAAGGGCGAGGGCTTCACAATTAAGATTGATTTAACTGCACTTTCTAGTAGACAATATTTACCAGGTCAAGGAATTTCCCTATATTCCTGGGTTACAAATGATTATTTTTGTTGTTGCTTTCCAAATGCTTTTTTGAGCATCTATTCAGATAATGGCATTCTTTTTCCTTTAATCTATTATTATATTCATAAACTGATAGTGAATTTTCCACATACAATGTGATAAATCTTATTACATTATGATGTATTAGTCTTCTAATATTCTCCTGGATTCTGTTTTCCAAAATTTTATTTAGGATTTTTATTTCATAAGTGAGAATAGAGTATTGTCTTTTTGTGCTATTTATTGCATGGTTTTGCTATTGAGACTATGGTAGTATGGAATGAGTTAGAAAGCTTCTCTACATTTTGTATAATCTGGAAGAGTTTCCATAGTGTAAGAATTTTTTTCTTATAGGTATGGGGGAGTTTCACAATTAAACTTTCTGTAACCGTATTTTCAATTCTTTTATAGTTCTTGAACTATTCCACTTTTTAGTTCTTCTTCAGTCAATTTTGATTCCAATTTTTGCTAGAAAAACATCTCATTTTGTTTAAATATTCATACTGGTTTCCACACAATGTATTAGATAATTTCTTACAATTTTAAAAAACTCTTCTGTATCTATAGTTGTCTTTTGTCATTCATAATATGTATTAGTTATCTCTCTCTTCCTTTTCTTCATCAGACTTGTCATGGGTTTGTCTGTTTTACTGGTCTTTTACAGAACCATACTTGGGTATTGATCAGGATTACAGTTGGGAGGATTTTGCTTGTTAGTTATTTTTTAAATTATTTTTAAAAAACCAGTCAGAGATGAAGAACATAATAAATGAAATTAAAAATATGCTAGATGGAATGAATAGCACACTAGAGGAATCAGAAGAACAAGTCAGGGGCGCCTGGGTGGCTCAGTTGTTAAGCATCTGCCTTCAGCTCAGGTCACGATCCCAGGGTCCTGGGATTGGGCCCCATGTTGGGCTCCCTGCTCTGCGGGAAGCCTGCTTCTCCCTCTCCCACTCCCCCTGCTTGTGTTCCCTCTCTCGCTGTCTCTCTCTCTGTCAAATAAATAAATAAAATCTTAAAAGAAGAAGAAGAAGTCGTCAATGACCTGGAGGACAGAGTAATGGAAAGTAATCAAGCGGAGCAGATGATAGAAAAAAAATATATATGCAAAAGGGAATAGACTTAGAAAACTTAGTGACACCATCAAGTTTAATAACATTCACATTATAGGGATCCCAGAAGGAGAAGAGAGAGAAAAGAGGGCACAAAATTTATTTGAGGGGTACCTGGGTGGCTCAGTCATTAAGCATCTGCCTTTGGCTCAGGTCATGATCCCAGGGTCCTGGGATCGAGCCCCACATCAGGCTCCTTGCTCGCAGGAAGCCTGCTTCTCCCTCTCCCACTCCCCCTGCTTGTGTTCCTTCTCTCACTGTCTCTGTCTGTCAAATAAATAAATAAAAATCTTGAAAAAAATTTATTTGAAAAAATAATGGCTGAAAATTTCCTGAATCTGTAGAAGAAAACAGAAATCCAGGAGACACAGAGATCCCACAAGAAATCAACCCAAAAGGTCCAACCCAAGGCACATAGTAATTAAATGGCAAAAAGTAGTGATAAAGAGTGAATTATAAAAGCAGCAAGAGGAAAGAAAATGGTTATATACAAAGGAAACTCCATAAGGCTATCAGCAGATTTTTCAGCAGAAACTTTGTAGGTCAGAAGAGATGGTATGGTACATTCAAAGGGAAAAAAATCTGAGGCCAAGAATACTCTATCCAGCAAGGCTATCATTAGAATAGAAGGAAAAATAAAGAGTTTCCCAGACAGAAAAAGTTAAAGGAATTCATGACTACCAAACAAGACCTACAAGAAATGTTAAAGGGGACTTTTTGCATGGAAAGGAAAGACCATAAGTAAAACTAAGAAAAGTAAGAAGCACAAAAGCAGTAAAAAAAGTATATCTATAAAAACCAGTCAAGGGAGTCACAAAATAAAAGGATGTAAAGTATGACACCATATACCTAAAACACGGGAGGAGGAGGGGAAAGGAGTAAATGTGTGCAAACTTAAGCAACCATCAACTTAATATAGACTCCTATATGCAGAAGTTATGTACAAATCTAATGGTAACCACAAATCAAAAACCAGCAATAGATATGCTGAAAATAAAGAGAAAGAAACTCAAGTATATCACTAAACAAAGTCAACTTGTGAAAGAGAGCAAGGGAAGAAAGGAACAGAGAAGAACTACAAAGCAATCATAAAACAAATAACAAAATGGCAATAAATACACATCTATCAAAAATCACTTTGAATATAAATGGACTAAATACTCTAATCAAAAGACATAGGGTGATGAAATAGATTTTAAAAAGCGACCCATCTACATGCCTACAAGAGACTCATTTCAGTCCTAAAGACACATGCAGATTGAAAGTGAAGGGATGGAGAAGCATTTATCATGCAAATGGATGTGAAAAGAGAGCTGGAGTAGTAATACTTATATCAGACAAAATAGACTTGAAAACAAAGACTGTAAAAAGAGACAAAGAAGGATACTATTTAATCATAAAGGGGACAATCCAACAAGAAGGTATAACCATTGTAAATATTTATACAACCAATATGGGAACACCCAAATACATAAACAGACAATAGCAAACATAAAGGAAATAGCAAACATAGTAATACAATAATAATAGGGGACTTTAACCTCCCACTTACACCAATGGACAGATCATCCAAACAGAAAATCAACAAGGAAACAGTGGCTTTGAATGACACATTGGACCGGATAGATTTAACAGATATATTCAGAACATTTCATCCTAAAACAGCAGAATATACATTCTTTTCAAGTGCACATGGGACATTCTCCAGAATAAATCACATATTAGCCCACAAAACAAGTCTCAACAAAGTCAAAAAATCAAAGTCATATACCATGCATCTTTTCTGACCACAACACTATGAAACTAGAAATCAACTACAAGAAAAAAAGATCTGAAAAGTGTACAAATACATGGAAGTTAAATAACATGCTACTAAACAATGAGTGGGTCAAACCATAAGTCAAAGAGGAAATAAAAAAAAATACATAGAGACAAATGAAAATGAAAGCACAATGGTCCAAAATCTTTGGGATGCAGCAAAAGCTGTTCTAAGAGGGAAATTTAGAGCAATACAGCCCTACCTCAAGAAGCAAGAAACATCTCAAATAAACAACCTAACCTTACACCTAAAGGAGCTAGAACAAGAAGAACAAACAAAACCCAAAACCAGTAGAAGGAAGGAAATAATAAAGATTAGAGCAGAAATAAACAAAATAGAAACTAAGCAATAGAAGAGATCAATGAAACCAAGAGCTAGTTCTTTGAGAAGATAAACAAAATTGATAAACCTTTAACCAGACTCATCAAAAGGCGGGGGGGGGGGGACTCAAATAAAATCAGAAATGAAAGAGGAGACATACAACTGACACCACAGAAATACGAAGAATTGTAGGAGAATATTATGAGAAATGATATGCCAACAAATTGGACAACCTAAAAGAAATGGATAAATTCCTAGAAACATACAAACCACCAAAACTGAAGCAGGGATAAATAGAAAATTTGAACAGACCAATTACCACCAATGAAATTGAATCAAAAAACTCATAACAAAAAAGTCCAGGACCAGACGGCTTCACAGGCGAATTCTACAAACGTTTAAAGAAGCATTAATACCTATTCTTCTCAAACTATTCCAAAAAATCAAAAAGGAAGGAAAACTTACAAATTCATTCTATGAGGCTGGCATTACTCTGATCTCAAAACCAGATATATACACCACTAAAAAAGAGAACTACAGGCCAATCAATATCTCTGATGAAGATAGATGCAAAAATCCTCAACAAAATGTTGGCACACCAAATCCAATAATACATTAAAAAAATCATTCACCACGATCAAGTGGGGTGTATTCCTGGGATGCAAGGATGGTTCAATAGTCACAAATCAATCAATGTGATATATCACATCAATAAGAGAAGGGATAAAAAAAACTATATGATCAGTTCAGTAGGTGCAGAAAAAACAGTTGACAAAGAAAAAGGAATAAAAGATATCCAAGTTGGTAAGGAAGAAGTAAAACTTTCACTGTTTTCAGATGAAATTAAACTATATATAGGAAACCCAAAAGACTCCACCAAAAAACTACTAGAACTATTAATGAATTCAGTAAGGTTGTAGGATACAAAATGAATGTACAGAAATCTGTTGCATTTCTATACACTAATAATGAAGTGGCAGAGAAAGAAAGTAAGAAAACAATCCCATTTATGATCACCAAAAATAATAAGATACCTAGGAATAAACTTAATCAAGGCCTACTCTAAAACTACAATACATTGATGAAAGAAATTGAAGATGACACAAACAAATGAAAGATATTCCATTCTCCTGGATTGGAAGAACAAATATTGTTAAAATGTATATACTACCCAAAGCAATCTACACATTTAATGCAATCCCTATCAAAATACCAACAATATTTTTCACAGAACTAGAACAAATAATCCTAAAATTTGTATGGAACCACAAAAGACCCTGAATAGCCAAAACAATCTTGAAAAAGAAAAACAAAAATGGAGGCATCTCATTCCAGATTTCAAGTTATACCGCAAAGCTATAGAAATCAAAACAGTATGGTACTGGCACAAAAGTAGACATGCAGATCAATAGAACAGAATAGAGAGCCCAGAAACAAATCCATGATTATGTGGTCAATTAAAAGTGCCAGAGTATCCATTTTTATAAACATTAAAGCGTTGAAGAAGTCTATTATTTTCTCTTAGATTTTATATTATTTTGTTTTGTGTTTTATATTTCAATCTTTAAATTTATCTGGAATTTACTTTGGTATCATATGTGACAGAGATGTTTAACTTTGTTTTTATTGAAATAGTTATCCAGGTATCCTAGTACCATTTACTAAATAATCTACATGGAACAGTCTCTCACCAGACATGGTATTTATAATACAGTATTTATATTCCTGTGAATTACCACTGTTGACAGTGGTAATCACAGTTATCAAGAGCAGGGTCTCATAGAAAACAGGGAATTTCTTGGGAGAACATGGCGTAGAAAAAAAGAAGTACAGTAAATAAATATTCTAGGAAATAGAATCCAATTTTAAACCAAACCAGTTAGGTTGTTCAAGTTATTACTGTTTAACAATACACCAAAGTATTCCATAGCACTTACTAAGAGTTAGGCATTGTTCGAATAACTTTTTATGTATTAAATGCCTTGTAATAAGCCTCTGAAGTAGGCATGGTAGTTTTCCCATTCTACAGATGATGAAAGTAAGACACACAAAGGTTATATAACCAAAATACCCATCTCTGGGCTATCTGTTTAATTTTATGGATCCTTCTAGCTCTATACCTCAGTTCTCATTTTCAAAGCTCTAAAATATATTTTAATATCTGATAGGGTTTAGTTTCCCCTCATAACTCTTCTTCTAAAATTCCTAGCTAATCTTATATGCATATTCTTCCCAGATAGATTTTTAAAATAATTTTCTTCAAGTTACAAAAAATCCATTAGGATTCTCATGAGATTGCTTTTATTATTAAAATTTCTACTCAATTAAGCCATTGATACTGCAGAAACTTCCCGTCTAGGTTTTTTTTTCCCCCCTTTGATTAGGTCTTTCTTTATTTCCCTCAATAAAATTCATAGTGTTGTCATATATGCCCTGCACAATCCTTATTAAATTTGTTCCTAAGTATTCTATATATTTTTTCTTATCTAGCTTATTATTTATTATACTGCTTAGTTGTTGTTAATAGAGATAAAAATTTTTAGTATTTATAGTCTATCTGACTTCTACTGACACTTTTATTAATTTGTGTGTTCCTCTTTTCTGCTTTCTAGACAGACCAATCACATACACTGTAAACTTTCCAATAATTGTTATTTATTATATCTTTTTTTTGCCTTATATTCACTAGAACTTCAAGAACAATTAAAATGCTTTTGTAAATGATATGTGGTTCAACCATATTATTCCCAAAAGCTTTCCTATACTTAAGAAGCCAAATTCAACTGTGAGCTAAATATTTAATGTATGATGATTTTTGCTGGTTCATGCTATTTCCAAGTTGTAATACATATAGTATTATATATTGATCATAACATTCCTGCACCCTCATTAGGTCTGATTACTTTATGCATGTGGTATAAAATTTATAATGTAAATTTCATATTCAAATAATCACAGAACTTATAATGGTTGTATCATTGTTTTCATGACAAATTATTAATTGAACCTACCTGTATCTGATGCCAACTGCTGGCTCATGAACATAAATCTCATATATAATGTTTCTATGGAAATTGACCATCCACTTTATTTTGGTTTCCAAGATCATATTCTAGCAAAAAGCAGGAGCTACACATATAAAGTTAGCTTTCTATATTAAAAGGCTTCTATAAACTGTTGGATCTCATGAGGGAATGCTGGGTATGTTGATATTGGAATAGTGAGCTAGGGGCCAAGTTGGGGTACCCTAAAAGCAGGAGAGTTACAAATATTTCAAGCCAATGAGGCCAAACACAATAATATAGCTAACAGAGAAAATTTCCCAGGACGTATAATCACCATTGCATACATTAAATATGAACTCAAGATAGAATTTCCCAAACTGTTCGGATTGCAGGTAGACAGTTTCTGCAGATTGCTTAATCAAAGTCATACAGAGTAAATGGTGCACAAATTGGCATTTCCTGATCTCTGGTTTTGTGAGGGTGATTCCTCACCCTACAATCCCAGAACATATTTTAACAATTTAATTACCAAATTCTATTAAAGTGGCTTCAATTTAACTCCTTTGTTCTTTGCCATGAGCAATCAGTGACCCATGGGACACCCCAAACCCATCCCGAATCAATCACCTCTCCTCTTGTGCTCTTTTGTGACAGAAAGCAAGCAGCCCCTGGTGCAGGAGGTGGAGTTAAAAATTGGTTTGGAGGGCAATGTTCTAGGTCAGCTGGAGTTGGCAGTCCCCTACCCAGGAAGAGTGAGTTCTGGGATCTGTCCTGATGGACCTCTGAGCTGTGGGTTGTATCATCTCTCTGAAGCATTGAAGAACATACAGGTCTTGGTTGCACTCAGCCTTCCTGAGGCACAAAATGGCAAATGGGATGGAGATGCAGTTTTTGTCTCCAAAGGTAGAGAAGATGGCTGCCTACAGCTATGATGTAAGAGATGTAAGAGAAGCCTCAATAATGCCCAAGATTGGCCAATCTCCATGTTGACCTGTTTTCAGTTGTTAGTCAACAATGTCCCATAAATACAAGGGGTTTATAAAAACTTTAACAATAAATTTTAGTCAAAGAGATCAAAGTTCCTTATTTTATTTCTCTAGAAACCAAGACTATGTTTCATTCCGTGAGCATAGTCAATTACCCTGGAGAAGTGAGTCCTTCATAGTAAATAGTCAACCTGCCAAGATCTGTGAAAAGTCTGATATTATACTCTACTTGCAAACTAACAAATTAGCTATTACAATTTCATGGATGCTGGAAGAAGGGAAAGACTTCTAGGTCAGAAACAAAGGACTCTATCACTCAGAGCATAGAAGGCAGCATGAACTTTGGGTTCATGTCAGTTCCCCTGCTCCCCAATCCCACAGAGCAGTCTAAGTGGATGCTGTACACACAGATTTACATTACATCTTAGAATTCCACGTTTAAGGAACCCCAATCTTTTATAATGAGCTGCAATCAACCCTAATTTTTGCCTCCAAAGAGAAATTTTCTTTATTATATCGATCAGTAAACAAATGTGCCCTCTGCTCCATAGGGAGACACTATCTTATTCTTCTAATGCTGTTCACTATACAAACATCCTTGAAAACATAATCCACAAAATGTCATACACCTAAAATTAACACAATGTAATATGTCAACTATACCTCAATTTAAAAAAAAAACAAACAGAAAGAAATGAAAGAGACATAAGTACAAATCCCATGGGGTGGGAAAAAAGAAAAAGATAATCCAGAACAAAGACAAATAGTGCCTCTACATGCAAAATGTGCAGAAATATTAGAGACCTGCCTTAGTCAATTCAGGCTGCTATAACAAAAATAGCATATGCTGGTTGGCTTCAACAACAAACATTTATTTCTCACAGTTCTGGAGGCTGGGAAGTTTAAGGTCAGTGTGCCAGCAGATTCAGTGTCTGGTAAAGGCCCACTTCCTGGTTCACCGATGGTCACCTTTCTACCGTTTTTTCATCTGGCAGAAGGGGTGAGGGAGATCTTGGGGGTCTCTTGTATAAGGGCACTAATTACATTCAGAATGGCTCCATCCTCATGACCTAATCGCCTCCTAAAAGCCCACCTCCAAATATCATTACACTGGGGATAAGGTTTAAACATATGATTGGGCCAAGGTGGCACAAGCTTTCAGTTGGCAGCAAGACCTATGAAGAATTGTGCCTCCCACCACAACTCTATGTATCAAGTTTTCAGAAAAACCACAATCTATAGACTCACCACTGATATCTTAGCTCACACTGAGGGGTATTAGGAAAGAGTGTTTTCTCCCTCTTCTTAAGAGAGTTTCAGAAGAGAACCATAGCTTGATCTGGAAGGAAATAAGGAACATGATGGCAGCAGTGTACTGTTCTCCTTTTGTATTCTCCATCTCAGGGCCTTGCACCATTACAAGCCCAGCTGTTAACCACATGCAATCATTTGAGCCACAGAGAGTGTGAGAATAAAAATATTAGCATTATTTCCATGGCATTGGATTCACATGGTTATTATAGAAATAACCAACCTCAGCATACTACAATATTTATTTTGCTCTTGAATGTTGTAAAGGCTTGGGAGGGCAGAAATTATCTTTGTTTGAGAAGAATTTAAAATGAAAATACCTGTTATATATCTTTGCTGGAAAATAATGGGAAAATAACTTGCTGAAACCAGATGGAAGGGAAGAAGGAATCAATTAGAAACAGAAATCTAAAAACAAAGAGAGAGAACCATAGTATGGTAATCATACTAAGGAAATGGGTATCAGGGATCCACACAAAAAAATGTTTCCTAAAATTCAAGTTTCCGTATATCATCAGCTAATTCTACTTTTTTAAAAAAGATTTTATTTATTTATTTGAGATAGAGAATGCAGGACCGGGGGGAGGAGGAGAGGGAGAGGGAGAAGCAGACTTCCCGCTGAACAGGGAATTCCATGTGGGGCTCGATCCCAGGACCCTGAGATCATGACCTGAGCCAAAGGCAGACCGCTAACCGACTGAGCCACCCAGGTGCCCCAGCTAATTCTACTTTTGACTGAGGACATATGATTCTGACCAGTTATCTTTAATTTTTTGCAATCTGAATTATTATTTGCCTTTGTGATGAAATGGAAATAATAATTGAACTGGGAAGTCAGGGGACAGTAAATGAAAGGCTATCAGTAAAATGAAAGGCTACACAACCTGTATCAAGTTCTCCAGCTCTCAAATGCTAGTGCACTCGTCAGAGAAGGGAATTTAATTCATTTTAATATAGCCCCATCATTAATTGCTGCATAATCATACACCTAAATGAACCATGCATGCCTGAAAATTATCATGAAGGAAATCACTGCCTAAGGTGGTAAAATCTAGATAAGGTGAACAAATTCACATGAATTCTTAAGAGCTTATCTACTTCATCATCCCATTTAATGTTGTATGTGCATTCCTTTTCCGTCAATATAACTTTAGAGGACACTCCCCACTACCCCCAGAACAATAGTCGTCCCTTTAGAATGAAATGATTGAGAAAACACATAACACAAAACAACCAGTCTGAATTCCATAATGCTTTTAAAATTAAAACCTATTTTACTTATTACATATATTTGAAAAATAGTAAATAACTCACATTATTAAAGTGAATACAGTACTTTGGGTGTATATGATCTCATAGACTCACTGCAGTAACCAGTGTGTTTTTCCTCTCACCAACCGTACCCCTAAGGGTCTTCAGCCCATATGCCGAGACATACTCCTCTACAACATGCCACCATGGACTAATTTTAGAGATAAAGGGACTTCAATTAATACTTTTATTTTATAGACTATTAGAAATGGAGTATCAGAAAATTATCAGTAGCAAAACTAAAGCTAGATGTCAGGTGTCTTGATTCTTTATTTTATTTCTATTCTGGGATATGACCAGTCATCCTTTTGAAGCAGGTGCTATTGGTGCCCTACCCAGATCCCATTTACCTGACCAATACTTTGGTCCTTCAACTGCTATATTGGCTGCAACCAGCTCACAGAGGAACCCCTCACTTGAGAGCTGCCTCCAACAGAGCTGCCTTGTCTGGAAATCTTTTGAAGGTTATGCCTTACCACCTCACACACACATACACCCTTGGGCATCGTACAGGCAACAGTGGACTGATGTAGGGGCACAAAAGACCCACCTCCCTTGTCTCAAGGCAGGACAACTCTGTGATACCACTCATGCTCCAGAACTCCATGGGGTCAGGTTAAGATTAGACTTTAGCTGAACCTTCATCTTTGCCCAGCTACTTCCCCTGCTTTCCTCCCCTACAAGTTTCTTCTGAGAGTACTCTGTCAATGAATCACTCACATAAAAATCCACATTTCAGGCTCTGCTTCTAGAGAACATGACCTAAGACACTCTCCTTCAATTTTTCCAGAAATAGAGCTGACAACCCTGCAAAGCATGCCATTCTGTTTTTGGACAGCTCTGATCAGTAGAGGGTGGTATTATTATTATTATTATTATTATTATTATTATCATCATCACATCTGCCTCTATAATTTTCACCCATGAATCTATGTAGAATGAATCTCATTCCTTTTCCACATGACAACCCCTCATATTTGAGAGGGGGAAAAAAACCTATGTCCTACTTAAATCTTGTTTTCTAGGCTATGAGGAAAAAAGAAAGTCTTTTGTTGTTTTTTTAAATCACAGAATTTTGATTTTAACTCAGTGTAATGTCTGTCTGACAACAAAATTGCATGAAAATGGAAAATTTACCAGAAGAAAATTTGAAGAAGGCTATGTTCAAATCCACTGGTTGCCGGGGAGGGGGGCTGGGGTTGGAAGGAGCATGGAGAAACCAACTCGGTACAGGAATGAGGAGAAAATCAAATCTCAGAAAAAAAACAAATCAGACATAAACTACTTAAAACCAGACACAGTGGAAGGCTGCAAAGATCCCATGGAAAAGAAACCTTCTCAAGAGGGCATCTCATAGAAGTAGGTCAGGAAGAAACCCTAGAACTCAAATGTCTATATGTCCATGCACACAGCACATATATAAGATTTTTAGATAAGGAAAGGTAAATACTGTCTCAGAATCATCAAGATTTGTTGACGAGATGCATGCCTAGAATACCACAATAAAAGAGCATAGTATGCCTTGTTCAAACTGAATGTCTCATTGAAAAGATAGGATAGAAAAACTGTGTCAAAAATGTATGTAGTCCTCCTCTCCTATCCTTTCAATGAATCATTCCCTTTGGAACAAGACAGACTATACTCTTATTGTCGTATTCTAGACATGTTTCTCCTAAAAAAAAAAAAAGAATGCATACATTCCTATGAAAAAATATATTTGAAGCTTTTGCTTGAACTGGGAAGAAATATCACCAGGTGACCTTTCAGAGTTTTCTGAATCTAAGATTGAATAAAGTAAGTGTCTTAAAGGTTAAATGGTGTGAAAAGGGATTCCTGAGAATCACTGACTCTTAAAGCTACAGGAAAACTTGAAGCCATCAGCATTCCAAGTTAAAGAAATTGTAGTCTAAAGCCTAATTCGCCTATTTTAATTCTATTTGGAACGTAAGAAACCCCTGGAGCACTTCCCTTATTTTGTTTCATCTTTTCTTAGAGTGTTTTTTGGAGGTAGAGTAGGCATCAATATCCCTGTTTTATTGACCGGAAAATGGAAGTGATTCCCCAGCTAATGCATGGCCAGGTGGGATGGAAAGTCAGTTTGGAACTGCAGGCATCTGGTAATCTTCCTATATCATCACTGTTTTCCCAGCTACCTGTTATCTCAGGAGATCTTGCCAAGATTTTCTAAAATCAAACAAAAAAATTAATTTTTATTCTCTTTAAAACACACATGTATATATACATATATGATATGTATAAGAAACACATTCATGAAAAAAACTGATAGGGAGTTACAACTCCAGAAAGACTGGAAGTCAATATTTATTTAAGGCTTTCAGCCCTCACTGGATCTCCTGCAGAGGAGCCAAGGGGAGCTGAGACTCAGCTTCTGGGGGATCTCATGCCCCCTAGTGTGCCCCAGATCCTGTCTCTGACACCCAGGCCCCAGTTGTGGCTGGAGCTCTTCTCACTGAGCTGACCTAACTCCCTGACGGACCCCACCCACCCATTGTCTCTAGTCCCTCTGGGAGCAGAGTGGGCCCCTACTCCACTGGGCAGGGTCTGTTGCCAATAAAACCATTCAATAACAAAACCCATTCAATACCACTTTGTCATACATTTTGTCACATGACTTAGATCTCCATCCACATGGTTCCTTGGAAATTCAGAAAGCTGGTAAATAAGAGCCGTGTTTAAATGTGATTCTGCAAAGGCAGTCCTAGAAAGCCAGGCCAGGACCAAACTTCCAGGTCTGCCCTTGCGGAAGAAGCTCTGTACTGGAAATCCAGGATCCTATTCTAGCCTGGTGCCATGTGACCTTGGGCGGATCAAGTAAACACTCTGCACCTCAACTTCTTGGTTTCTAAAAATGATAAAGGGCTTCAACTATACTGACCCTAACTGTTCTTCCAACTTGCAACATCTCTAAGTCATTGCCTTTCAAGAATCTTGATTCACTTGTGATGGCCCTCCCTTCTGCCACAGCCCATGGCCTGGTATAGCTTCTAATCCTCTTGATTTGTCATGTTTTATAGCCAGCTCATGTTGGCAGGAAGCTCACATGTATGTTTAGCCTGATTTCAGCAAAGTTTTCATCTAATAAACAACCAAGCAATTATTTTTTGATTAGCACAATTTGAGATAACATTTTTAAAGAGAATATAACTATAACTTTCAACTGTACTACTACTATTTTGGTTCAGCAATATGCTGCTTCTTCCCTCCTCCCCACCTCACCCATATTCAGCAATGTTAAAATATGCTGTCACACTAGAGACTCATGGAGGATTTAATGCCAGACTTCGTATTTTGGCACGCATAAATAGTCAGCCACAGTTCCAATCCAAGAAATATATAGATGTATCTCGAGTCTATCTATTGGTAGTTTCTCAGATGTCTCCATTTCCCTCAGCCCCTTCACACTCACTACCAAGCAAATGGGTAGGTTTTTGTGAGATTAACTGCTGGGTAATGATATGAAATTGTGTTCTAGGCTGAACTAAAATAACCTAGATGAAAATAAAGCCCCTATCATTCTCCACCCCATCCCCTGGCTGCCCCACCACCTGGTTCAATGGGCCTGAGCTTACAGCCCTCACTGGATCTCCTGCAGAGGAGCCAAGGGGAGCTGAGACTCAGCTTCTGGGGGATCTCATGCCCCCTAGTGTGCCCCAGATCCTGTCTCTGACACCCAGGCCCCAGTTGTGGCTGGAGCTCTTTTCACTGAGCTGACCTAACTCCCTGACGGACCCCACTCACCCATTGTCTCTAGTCCCTCTGGGAGCAGAGTGGGCCCCTACTCCACTGGGCAGGGTCTGTTGACAATAAAACAGTATTGGTTTGCAAAAAAACAACAAACAAACAAATAAAATGCCCCCCCCAAAAAATCTCTGTAGTTAAGTATATGTTACTAACCTTGGACTTTCAGTTTCAAGGTTTTCTTTCTTTCTTTTTTTTTTTTTTAGTTTCAAGGTTTTCTTAAAAGAAAAACAAACCAAAAATAGAGAAAGTATATTCATCTCACTCATTACATCTAATTCTCCAGCAACAAGGAATATTCAAGTTTCACTATCCAATTGGGTATTCAAATTAGGACATCTTTCTAAGGAAAATTTTCACAACTCCATGACCTAATATAGTTCATTTTTTGTCCACATTTTGATTTGCTACCATAAATACAAAGAAAAATTAAGTAGCCAGAAGTTTGTATCATCTTAAAATAATTTAAGTAGCCGATGACTGTATAACTTGTTTATTTGTGTATTTGATTTAAGGTTTTCTAAGTACAGAGTAATATATCGGTGTTTCTTTGGGTGAATTTTCACAAGGTATCAGTGACAAATTTTGGGGGGGAGGGACTTTGGGTGGGTGGGGAGCCCAAGAATATTTCCTTCGCTGCCTTTCTTTATTCACTGTAAATATTTCGGTTAAAAGAAAGTCATATAAGAGCAGGTGGTTGGATCTTTCTGTTTAAAAGTGGAAAGCAGTTTTGCTTTCATCACCCAGCCTAACAGTGACTGCCTAACCTCACTTCCTGATGTAATGCAAGAAATGGGTGCTTTTAGATACCAAGCTCTCACACACGTTCACTGTTTTCATCCTTTGATCCCTCCCCTCTCTGCTGCTTTGTGATGTCAAAACACCTCAAAGCTTTGACTCAAGTGGTATCAAAACTCAAGTGGTGTCAAAATATTTGACTCAAGTGGTGTCAACACACTGTTGAATCAGCTCATGAATCCTCAAAACCAGTTATTCTATCCTAGCCATGTGTCCACCATTTGCAACAGGGGAGTCAGAGTAGTGAGTCACTGGGCAGGGAAATGAATCACAGTCACACTGAGAGTTCCCCTTTTAACTCTCCTAGCTGTTTCTGAAGAATTGTAGACATCTGAGTTCAACAGGTGCCCAGAAAGTATTGAGATGGACTTTTTCTCATGTACAACACATCAGAAACTATACAATCAACCGCCTTCAAAGTAGTCTGTTTATTTACAAAAAAAGTAAGCATGTTTCTAATATTTATTTCCAATATCTACAGAAAACAATTTATTGACTTTATTATAGTCACAGCCAGGTTGCCCTGTCCTCCCTCCCCTCCTGTGCATCCCTGAGGGGTTGCCCCAGGGCTGGGTAATAATCCAAGAAAATTCCTGGAATTCCAAATTTAGGGGAGCGTCAGGAAAGCCTTACACAGAGAACCTGGAAAGACAGAGTGGTTTCTGTAAATCCATCCATGTGGTCCAAGTGGGTGAGGTAATTGGCTGACAAGCGTAAATGTAAAAAACTAAAATTCAAATCTCTATGGGGTGCCTGGGTGGCTCAGTCGTTAAGCGTCTGCCTTTCGTTCAGGTCATGATCCCAGGGTCCTGGGATTGAGCCCCACATCAGGCTCCTTGCTCGCAGGAAGCCTGCTTCTCCCTCTCCCACTCCCCCTGCTTGTGTTTCCTCTCTCACTGTGTCTCTCTCTGTCAAATAAATAAATAAAATATTAAAAAAAATTCAAATCTCTATGAAACAGCCAATTCTGTAAAAGAATTACCTGCTTTTCAACAATTGGTTCACTCCATATTTGTCCTGCCAATCTTTCTGTCATTCATGATTTCATCTTTCCATTGTTGTTTCCTGACGTTGGGCAAACCTAGTCACTTAACACATCCAATAAATTGAAGTAAGTTCACTTGTCCATCTTTGTATTTGCTGTGGATAACCAAGATAAAAGAAGAAATTCCCTAACACTAGAAAACAAACTAAAAGTATACCTATTAGACTGAAAACCAAGCAAAGGACACACACAAAGTGCGTGCGTGTGATCTTATACAAGTTAGATTCAACAATTACAAAGTCAGACACGGGGATTCAACTGCACAGTTTGAGGACCACACTCCTCTTTAATGCTAATGTCTATGCCCATGTTTTAGATGTTGCCTGGTACCAATGTAGGCTTTTACAGAACTTCAAATAAAATGCATATATGTAAATAACGTCCTATAAATATAAAAATCAGCAATGCTTTTTTTCTAACAGCTCATGCTTCCCAAGAAGTGTTCCTATCACAAATAAATGAACAAGAAATTTTTACTTCCCTCTCACCCTAAATTGTGGCCTATTATTCTGTGGGACAGTGATCTGTTACCAAGCCAGCAGGGACACTGGAATATCATCAGTGAAACCTGTCACCACAGCAACTCCAGTCTATAGCAACACTATCAAGGGACAAGGGCACATGTGTTTATAAAGGTATTTTTTAAAAGCACCTTTGGACACAGATAGACCCCGACTTGCACAGACCCTGATTGGGCCTCTAGAGTGAAATAACTAGGCACGCATGCCCTGCAGTTTCTTCACGTTAATGCCCCCCAGTTCCTCTCTGAAGCAGGGGAGGAGGTAGCATCTATCGCTGAGTACTTTCTAAAAGCAACAAAGGAGTACTCACTGAATTGTGCTTAGGATTAAGCCAATTTACTCAATTAAGTCACACATCAACCATTATACCACAGCTTTCAAGTGGCATACAGATAAAACTGCAGAGTGGTTCTGGTATTAATTAGCTAACTTCCTTCACAGCACTCCTAGCCAAGTCCCCATTCCTCCTTTTGCCAGCCCATTCTCTTTTATTGTCAAGTTCTGGGTAACCCTCCATTCATTCACCAAATATTTGCTAAGCCCATATTAGGTGTCGACAGTGTTCTAGGCTCAGGGAAGAAAAGAAGCACCAATAAACATCATGGAACTTGTTGGGGTGTCTGAGTGACACAGTCGGTTAAGCATCCAACTCTTGGTTTTGGCTCAGGTCGTGATCTCAGGGTCATGGGATCATGCCCAGCATCAGGCTCCACACTCAGCGCAGTCTGCTTGAGTTTCTCTCTCCTTTTGCCCCTCCCCACTGTTCTCTGTTTCTCTCTCTCTAAAGTAAATAAATAAATCTTTTTTTAAAATCATGGAACTTGCATTCTACTGGGTGACACACAGAATCGCCAACAAACTTAATACATACGTACATTACATAGTATATGAGAATGTAAAACATGCTATAGAAAAAATGCAGCAGGGTGAGGGAGAGCCAGGATGGTGGGCAGGGTCTGGAACTTTAAACAGGGAGGCCAGGGAGGCCTCACTGAGAAGCTGACATCTGAGAAAAGACTGAAGGTGGTGAGGAAGGAAGACATAACATTACTTAAGGAGAGGGCAGTTCAGGCAGAGGGTGCACCCCAGGCTGAGGCTAGAGGCAGGGTGTGTTCTTGGTGTGTTCAAGGAAGAAGAGGGAGAGCAGTCTGGGAAGAGAAGGAAAACTGGGGAAGAGAAGGAGGGATGGTGAGGAAGGTCATGGTGGTTCCCAGATCTGGTAGGACTTTGGCTTTTACTCCAAATGAAGCAGAGAGCCATTGTAGGGTTTGAGGAGAGGAGGGACTGATCTGGCTGAAGTGTCACATAGAGCATTCTGGCAGCTGCCCTGGAAGCAGACTGCAGAGATGGGAGACTAGTCAGAGACTGAGGCCATCATGGGATGATGGTGGTAGGGCCCCGGGCTTTGCAGAGGTTGGGAGAAGAGCAAAGGAGCAAAGGAGGGTGAGAAAAGCAAAGAAGAGCAAAGTCTCAGCAAAGGAGATGGATAAAAATGGGCCAGTGAGATAAGAGGAAAACAGTGGAGCATCCTGGAAGCCAAGGGAAGAAAGTTGTTTCCAGAAGAAGGGAGTGATCAACTGTGTCAAGTGTTCACTAATAAAACGTATAAAATGACCAAAATGGACCATTAGACATCACAACTTGAAGGTCTTTGGTAATCTTGACAGGAGAACTTTGGGGAGGGGGACATAATCTTGATTGGAAAGGACTTAAGAGAATGGAAAGAGAGGAATTGGAGATAGTAGGTATAGACAATTCTAGAACTGTGCTGTGAAAAGCAGCAGATAGTAGAGCTTGGAAGAGAGAGCTACTGGCAGACGTGAGGTCAAGAAAGGTTGTTTTGTACAATTAGTACAAGAGAAATATGAATATGTTTGTTTTTTTTTTAAAGATTTTATTTATTTATTTGACAAGAGAAACAGAGAGAGAGCACAAGTAGGCAGAGCGGCAGGCAGAGAGAGAGGGAGAAGCAGGCTCTCCCCTGAGCAGGGAGCCGGACGTGGGCCTCGATCCCAGGACCTGGGGATCATGACCTGAGCCGAAGGCAGCGGCTTAACCGACTGAGCCACCCAGGCGCCCGAAATATGAATATGTTTGTATGGTGAGAGCAACAATCTAGCAGAGAGGAGGAAATTGATGATATAGGAGAGAGTATGTTTGCCAAGTAGCATTAAGAGTCCATTTAGGATTTATGTTCCTAAATTTAAAATGAGAAGAGTCAGCATGGTTATTTTTCTCCAGCCACATTCAGCTGCATGGGATCAAGCACTGAGTAGGTGGAGAGCTGGATTTTACCAAGGTTGTGGTTTAACCAAGAAAGTTCAACAAAGTGAAAGCTGCAAGGGAGCAGTTTTAATGACATATGGGGATATTGGTAAGGAGGGAGGGGAAGGCATCAGGGAAGCACACAAGATAAGACTATAGGTCCTAGTAGAGTTGAAGGATTGCTGGAGATGGAGTATGTTATGGGTTAAATTTGTGTCCTCTCAAAATCTACATGTTGAGTGCTAGTACCTCCAAACATGACCTTACTTGGAAATAGAGTCACTGCAGAAGTAATTAGCTACATTAAGATGAAGTCATATTGGAATATGGTGGCCCCTAAATCCAATATGACCAATGTCTTTATAGAAATGGGAGATTTGGACACAGACAACACACATAGGGAGAGCGTCATGTGAAGATGAAGGCAGAGATTGGAGTGATGTGTCTACAAGCCAAGGAATACCAGAGATGGCCAGAAAACCACCAGAAGACAGTGGAGAGGCGTGGAATAGATTCTCCCTTGCAGCGCTCAGAAGGAATCAACCTGCCCACACATCGATGTGGGACTTTTAGCCTCCAGAACTACGTGAGAATAAATGCCTGTTACTTAAGTCCCCCAGTCTATGGTACTCTAGCAGCCCTGGAAATAGGGTGCTAGGGGGAGTGCACTGGCATGGGAGGTAGGGGGAGTCAGAGAGCGAGACCCATGCATTGCAATCACAAATGGTATACACAAGGGGTAATGACAGGGTCTGGTATGACCTTGGGAGTGACGAAAGGTGACAGACCAGACTATGAGAGGAGAAATAGGGAACTGAGCGACCAGGGGAATGGAGGGATGATCTACCTGTAGATTGAATTTGCCAAGAACCCAGGCTGGAATTGGACCACAACGGTGAGGCCAGACAACCAAGGATCCACCTGGAGACAATAGATGTCAGCGAAGTGAGAGGAACAGGTGGCATGACCTGACTACCTGAGTTTCGATAGAAGACATTTTTAGGGAGGAAAGAGAATGATGCCAAAGTGACAAGGAGGAGCATAAAGGAAATGCCTCCCACCTCCAAGTCCACTAGCACAAAACTGTGGGGAAGAAAACCACAGCCACCATGTGACAGGGATGCAAGAGAATAGGAAGACAATGTTCTCAGTGAAGAGCTGGGTTTTCATTAGAGCAAGATGGTGGTGGGAACATTCAAGGGCAAGGCTGGGGATATTGAATTTTGCTAACAAAGGACTGGCAGGACTGGAACAGGGGAAGAAATGTCCTCCTCCATGTTCTTGAGCAATGCTGATCCATACTGGACAAATTACTTTCTTTGCTCAAAACATATATTAGTAGCAATAAATATTCAGTCTCCAGCTGCAGTTGCTCACTTTATCTTAGAGAATACTCATCAACTCTCCATTTTCTGGCTCTAACTAGTTCTGTTCCATGTTATTATACAGCTCAAAACAGTAGTGAAGCTTGGCTTTTTTCTGGGACCCTTAGAAATCATGGCTCCTGCATGAATTTATATTCCTTCTAGAAAGGCCTTCTTTTTCTTTGTTGCTAGGAGATGGGGGATTGCAAGGGGAAAGAACCCAAATTCCCAGCTGAGCATCTCCTAAGAGTTTCCCATCATTCTTCAACATATGGCATCATCCTGGTATCCTCTACTGTTTGGTTACCTTGAGGGTCTCCCCAGCAGACATGCTCTTTCCCACTCTAGCCCAGAGATGATTGATTTCATGCTCACTTAGGGTGGACCATGAAAGTGTAGTTTTTATTCCTAACAGTACATTGACAATACCTTACAGCAAAGGCTGATGGTTGCATCCTTATGGGTCATTCATTTATTCATTCAACAAATATTTATTGAGTACTTCTAGATGGTGATAAGAACTCATTAAGTATATGGTAAATAAATTGATATATAACATAAGATCCAATAGTGCACAGTAATATGAAGAAAAATAAAGCAGGGTAGAGGATAGAAAATGCACGCAGGGAATGCTATGGTTAGTATCAGTTGTCCTTTCTTCATGTCTAGGAGGTAAATTCCTAGCACTTTTTTTTAAATTTTATTTTATTATGTTATGTTAGGCACCATACAATACATTATTAGTTTTTGATGTAGTGTTCCACGATTCATTGTTTGCATATAACACCCAGTGCTCCGTGCAGTACGTGCCCTCTTTAATACCCATCACCAGGCTAACCCATCCCCCCATCCCCCTCCCCTCTAGAACCCTCAGTTTGTTTCCTGGAGTCCATAGTCTCTCATGGTTCATCTCTCCCTCTGATTTCCTCCCCTTCATCTTTCCCTTCCTTCTCCTAATGTCCTCCATGCTGTTCCTTATGTTCCACAAATAAGTGAAACCATATGATAATTGACTTTCTCTGCTTGACTATTTTCACTTAGCATAATCTCCTCCAGTCCCATCCATGTTGATGTAAAAGTTGGGTATTCATCCTTTCTGATGGCTGAGTAATATTCCATTGTATATCTGGACCACATCTTCTTTATCCATTCATCTGTTGAAGGGCGTCTTGGCTCTTTCCACAGTTTGGCTATTGCAGACATTGCTGCTATGAACATTGGGGTGCATATGGCCCTTCTTTTCACTACATCTGTATCTTTGGGGTAAATACCCAGTGGTAAACTCCTAGCACATTGCAATAGATTTCAAGCAGTTTCAAAGAATTGCATGCAACTGGCTTGTTCTGCTCCAGACATAGGAGGCTGCAAAAGGTCACCACACACGTAGTACCTCCAACTTTGCTGACCTAGAAATCCAATTTTGTCAGTTCACCCAAGGAGGATAAGACTCTGGGATGCTGACACCAGTTAACCATACAAAGGGAGATACTTTTATAAACAAGAATGTTAATTTCTTGATCTATAATAGGAGCCATATCTGACCAGAGAGTGAGGGTCTGCTCTCTGCTCAGGCATGTCTTTGTGTCAGAGAAGTCCTCTTGGAAAAAACATAGTGTGCCATAATTAAATGTTTGGCTGCCATGACAACCCATATGCACCCTCCAAATGGACCTAGGCCTGGAGGTATGTGACTTGATGAGCAGATTGTGACTTTGCGTGATTAGAAAGGGGACTCCTTCATAGTGGATCAGGTCCATGATAGGCACTCAGCTTGACAAGGAGAAGCTGGCCTAGATTTCAACCCCCACTGATTTATAGGGTTGGTGTTCCCATGCAGTAAACAACCTAGACAACTGTATATAGCAGACCTAATGGAAGCAGAGAATGAAACCAAAAAAAAAAAATTGAGTGTTTAAAGGAATATTTCCATTAAAGTATGTGGTACATGACATCAAGTAGAGTGAATGTCATGTAATGAGTCCTTTTACACCTTCTAGACTGTTCGAAACATACAAAAAATAAATCAAAGTTTGCTTTGTTAATCCCCTTGTAAAGTAGTTGATACAACTCTGAACAAGGCTTTTTTTTTTTTTTTAACATGCAACTGTGGTTGAAAATACTTTAATGTCATTCTGAAAAATGTTCACATTTTCCGACTCTATCTTCCTCCAAGAACACGTCAGGGCAACTTGACTGATGTGGGAGAGGTTGGAATCCCAGAAAGAAGATTAGACAACCTGGGTTCTGGCCCATCCAAAATAGTTGAAATAGGCCAGTTCAGCAGAAGAGAATTAGGCCCACCCCGGCCCCACCCCGAGAGGAGAGGATTGCCAACAGGCTTGCAAAGGCTGCACTGAGCTTCCCCCTGCCCCACAGACCTGATTCACTCCCTCCCTGGGCCAAGCCCAAGGTCACATTTTCTTTTCCTTCTCATCCGTTTTTCCTTCCCCAGGCTTAGCTCAAAAGACTTCTTCTGATCAAGAAACCGATTCTAAGACAGTAATAATTTGAACACATCGATCGGGTCTGCCCCAAACATCTGTGGGACCAGAAACCCTACATCTACATATTTAGAAGTTATAAATCAAAGCTAAAGAGCTGCTGAATGAAACATGTTCTGTTCTCCTACCTCATAAGTACGCCTTCCAAAGCACCTGGAACACTAGGTGTAAGAAGGCAGGGGTACAGTGGGAGCCTGGCCCACAGCCCACACTCCAGCTCTGCCCACAGCCTGGTCTCCACTTGAGGCTTCCTCTGGCCCAGTTCACACGGTGTGCTTCATCCACCTCCCCACAAACAGCTGCCCCCAGCCTCCACCAAGGCTTAAGGCTGTCTACAGCAAGGTACGCCTCCTGGAGATCAGACCTGGGGAAAAGCCCAGGCAAATCCTGGGTGCCAGCTCAGTGCTATTTGGGCAGAACATTCCAGGGGCCCAGTACCCTGAACATGGTCTAGAAGTTCAGTCCTAGGTTGCAGGTGCGTATACCCCCTTGAGCCCACGGACTCCCCATCGCATGGGGAAGGAAATGGCCAGAGCAGGTCCCCTAAACCACAGAGCCCAAACTAGCTCCTCTGGCCTGTATCTAAGGGTGGTACTGTCACTAATGGTTTAATTTTTATCTTAGTCACTTCAATGGGTCTAATCTTCTCAAAATGTGGCCCAGAAGAAGCCTATTAAAATATAAATTCCTGGGGCATCTGGGTGGCTCAGTCAGTTAAGTGTCTGACTCTTGGTTTCAGCTCAGGTCATGATCTCAGGGTGATGAGATCGAGCCCTGTATCAGGCTCTACACTCAGCACAGAATCTGCTTGTCCCTCTCCCTCTGCTCTTCCCCCTGCTTGCTCTCTCTCTCTCTCAAATAAATAACAGCTAGAGGTTGGAGCAAAGGAACCTGCTTTTCATACTGAATCTATCAAATTTATCCCCCAAAAGCTGGGCCCCTGAATGAACTGGATAAACTGCTCTCCATTCTAGAGACGTTGCTATCTCAATAACCCCGTTGGCCCTCCAGAAGCTGAGGCCAGACTCTTCAGCATGGTGTTAGATAAACACTGCGTACGTCGTACTCTCCAATTCCAGAAAACCATTACTTCATTCCTAGCAAGTTGCAGTGTAATTTGAGTAGGTTGCAGCTTCTTTATGCCGGTTGCATTTAGCCAACTTCCTGGGAACACCATGGTCTCTTGATGAAGATCCTGAAAACAGGCATGGTTTCCCAATGGTAGTGTGGCAATTTTTATTATTATTAAACTATATACTTTTAAATTCCTGTTACCCTTTCCTTTCACCTATTATCCAGCAGCCAGTGGGTACTTTCTGCACATACCACCCTCAGGGTAGGATCATCCAGGCAGAACACAAACCATGAAAGAATAGAAGGTTTCTCCTTCCCCCCCCCCCTTTTAAATACCAGAGGCTTAACTTTAAATATCAAGATCCAAATACCAAGGATTCAAAGAACCTTATACCATGAACCAGTGATGGGAGAAGAATGTCAATGTAGATTAAGAGTAGATAGAAATTTAATAAATGGGGAAAAATAGATAACACAGAGGATATAACTGCAATTCAGACACTGGCAAGACCCCGAGAGCATAGCCAGCTCTCCATCCCCAACACGCAAGTTCTAAAGGGGACACAGGGATTAGCAAGTTAGAAATTCAGATAGAAACCCCAGATATGTTCACGGAAGGTTCTAAAGGAGAAGGGCCAGAGCCTGGCATCCTAGTGAGATGCAAGCTTCTTAGAGAAACCCTAAGTAAACAACACTGCACGTGAGTGATAGATTGAGCAAAGGTGGAGGCAAAAAGCCAAGCAGATGGGCCTCATAGAGCTCCACATACCCCCAGCAGGGCACAAGAAATGGAACTAAGAGGTACTACATGCTGGGAGAGGGGTCCAGAAGGGGTCCGTGACAGAGAAGGACACAGAGTATATGAATGTAACAACCGAAGGCCATGATGGTGCCAGCAATGTCACTGTCCATGCAGCAAGAGGAGACAAGATACCCAAGACCGAATGGGATGAGTCACACCTCAGCAGAGGCTAGCAGGGACAGAAAGTCCCTTAGCCTGAATTTCCCTTGTTCCACCCCACCCCCATGCCGTAGCCGGGGAGAAATGAAGAGGAGCAAGGAAGAAAAGAATCTGAGTTCAAACTTGAAGCAATTGTCACCTTAGTCACTTTCCGTTATCAACCATTGGCAGAGATTAGAACCAGAAAGTAAAGACACAGAGATAGAGAAAGCATGAGCAGAGGGAGAGGGAGAAGCAGGCTCCCCGCTGAGCCAGGAGCCCAATGTGGGGCTCAATCCCAGGACCCTGGGATCATGACCTGAGCCGAAGGCAGACACTTAACAACTGAGCCACCCAGGTGCCCCTCCATAAACAACTTTGAGAAATGGCCCAGGTAGAAGAGTGGTCAGGGCCTTGCAAACTTTGGTATAATAGCATGATGTGTCAGAACGAAGAGGCCCAAAGGGGACCATCTTACCCATGGTGCAGGAGAAGAAACTCGGTGACTCAGGCTACAACACGGTCTTAGGCGCAAAGTAGGTCTTCCTGAGTTCCATCCTGTTCTGCCATTTAGTAACCACACCATGTGGTCAAACCTAATCCTTCTAGGCCATAGTGTTCTCATCTCTAAAGTGAGAGTAACAACACAGGTCTTGTCTGCCACAAAGGGTTGTTGTTAAGACCAAATAAGCTATTTTATGTGAAATCACCTTATAAACTATAAAACACTACACACGAATAAGGAGTTGTTATGATGATGACAAATCCATCACCACCTTCTTTAAAAATAATTCAAGTGACATGTACTTCAAATATTTTGTGCAGAGAAACATGGGATATAAATGAAAAGTACTCAGAGCACATTTTCAGTGACTTCCAACTTAAGATGATATTAACTTATGGTTTTCTTCTATGCCATACACTCCTTGAGAGATCTTGTCACGTTCATCTTTGTGTCTCCAGCAACTAGCACGGTTCCAGGCACATAGGAATCACGGGTATGATAATGGAATCTTGGTCTCCAACCTAATTAAATCTATCAGAAGAGAGAACCAATTTTAACATAAATCTGCTTTGCAAAAGCTCATCAATAATGGATGAGGCCATGTCTCAAAGACACCAGCCAAAAATGCAGAACTTTGGGAACTGTGTGCAATTTTGTTATTTTTTGTCTTAATTATTTCACCAGCTCTCCTTTTCTGTCACAAGAGCTCATAACAACAGCACACCCAGGTCGGCCTTTCTCTAGACTCTAAATTTTTCTGTCCACTTCTCCCCCAGGAAGTCCATAATCATTGATTGTTAAAATTGTAAAGATTTGACACATTAAATCAGTGGTCTTCAAACTTCTTTCTCATACCTCCTAAAAGAATTTTGAAAAGCTTTGTATCCCCTTGCACATTTTCAAGTAGACACCTAAAATTTTTCAACGTAAACTTGAATAGCTTCAAAATATGTACTTTCTAGCATGTTGTAAATATTGATTTTTATTTTATTTTGTTTATTTATTTTCATTTTTATTTTCTTAAGTAGGCTGCATACCCATTGTGGAGCCCAGCATGGGGCTTGAACTCTCGACCCTAAGATAGAGACCTGAGCTGAGATCAAGAATTGGACATTCAACTGAGCCCACCCAGATGCACTATAAATATCTATTTTTATGTAAAACCTGTATCAGAGTTTCTATCCAATGGACTCTAAATGCCAAAGTAATTTGATACCCATTCTCACTCATTTAAAAAATTCACAGACAAGTTCTTTTTTGACAATTGGAAAATGTATATCATTCCTTTTTCTTCTTGATCTCATATTTCCCAAAAAAGGATCTCATTAATGTAATATATTTTTATATTTGAAAGATTTTATCTGATCACCCTATTAATTTCACTATAATAACAAAAATAATTGTCTTGGGTTGAAATTTAAACATTGTAATTTTGTATGACCATAAGGTTCTAAGTATTTTTGAAGTTTTCTGGGTTATCTGCACAATGATTTTTAGTACACAATTGGCCAAAGTAACATAAATACATATTTTGAGAAATAATTATTGAACATATCAAGTAAAGTTTTAGTGGAAAATTAGTTTAAGTGAATCAGTGAATCTTTTTTAATAAGTTCATATACCTTTGGCTATTACTGTTAGAATGAGACAGGATTCAGCAGGAATTCTCTTCCTATTTTTTAATTTTATATACATAAGCCCTGAGAAAATTGTTGATTAAATAAGTAATGAGAATGTTAGGAATTTTCTCGTGGAAATATCACTCTTTTATTTGAATGCCTTCTTAATTACAAGTCAAAAAATGCATAGTGATCTATTATCAAAAAATTTTCTCATTATCTATCTGTTGACAACTTGGTTAGGTCCTCCTTTAATTTTCTTGAAAACAGAGAATTGGAAACCACCTAATTAAAAAACAAAACCAAACAAAACCATTGTTACCAAGTTTCTAGAGTTCTGCATTTTCTCATTTTCTAGGAAGTATGACCAAAAAAATTTTAACCCAAACTTATCATGTGACTATTGATTATACTCTTCACCTTTTACTTAGCGACATCTTGCTTATGGAGCTAACATAGATAAAACTGGGGTTAAAAACAAAATTATAAATTGTGCATTTTAGGACTTTTCTCCTTGACTATGAACAAAGACTTATATACTAATGTCTAATGTCACATTTCATTTTTTAAGGACATCTCAATATGTATACTAAAGATATGACAGAAAGACAGACACAAACACTTGAGAATATTTATCTCTATGTTAGTGATTCCTGCCCAAAGTTGGTTGATGTCAATTATGTTTCTGTAATTATACTTTCAGAAAATTGGAATCAGTATGTCAACATCTAAAAGAGAGAAATTAATACTAATTAAATCAAAGCAGTTTCCTTAAGCTTAGGTCATTCTATACTAGATTTGCACCTGGGAAGAATTGTGACTTGTTTTTGAACCTAAATACATGTTCTGCTTTTAAGAGTATAGTTTAAATGTTTTATGTAAATTGATAGGAAGAGAAAAAACACAGTCACTAATAAGTAGAAGCTACAGAAGTACATTAAGGATTGTTGAGCACATCATTTAGAGTATAATTTGCAACACATTCCTGTTAAGTTAAACCCAGTGTTATGGACTGAATTGTGTCATTCCCCTCCCCCCAGGATTGCTATATCAAAGCCCTAACCCCCAATGTATTCGGAGACAGGGCCTGTGAGGAGGTGATAAAGGCTAATTGAGGTCATAAGGGTAGAGCTCTAATCTAATAGGTGCCTTTATAAGAAAAGGAAAAGACACCAGAGTTCCGTCTCTCCACCATGGGAGACACTGAGAGAAGGTGGCTGCCTGCAAGCCAGAAAGGACCCTCATTAGAACCGTGCCTGTACCCTGATCTTGATCTTGGCTTTCAGAACTGTGAGAAAACCAGTTTCTGTTGGTTAAGCCATCCTGTGTGTGGTGTTTTGTTATGGCAGTCAGAGCTAATACTCCTGATAAGCACATGGTATGATTCAATATATAAGCAGAAAACTCATTGGTGAATGACAGTGAGCAGGAGACTGGTATCTTCATAAAAATAATTATGGATTTCATATTCTGCTAACTTTTAGCAAAAATCAATGCGAATGTTTCTCCTATCAATTTGAATATTCAAGAAAATACAAAATATTAACTTACCTACAATATGTTTCTCATTAGAAAATACAACATTGATATGTTGGAAGAAATTGTGGGTCTTTTCATCTTGAAATCATGCAAATTTTACCACTGAGATGAGACTAAAATGCAGATAAATGAGAGTATTCACCGAACTCATCCTCATTACTGAGATGGTAAAATTGCAGAGAGTAGGGTTCATAGCAGACTGGCATTTCCCAGGATGCTTCTAAAAATCTCGAACATTTCAAGATAGCTAGCTAGCTGAAGTACGGAAACCTATCATGAGTTTGTCACCTGGGCGAATAATGTGCTGCCATCATCAATATTTCCAGGAGATGTTCTTTTTTTTTTTTAAGATTTCATTTATTTGACAGAGAGAGAGAGAGACAAGCGAGAGAGGGAACACAAGCAGGGGGAGTGGGAGAGGGAGAGGCAGGCTTCCCGCCGAGCAGGGAGCCCGATGCAGGACTCGATCCCAGGACGCCGGGATCATGACCTGAGCCGAAGGCAGATGCCTAATGACTGAGCCACCCAGGTGCCCCCAGGAGATGTTCTTTTTACTCCGTTCTCAAGGAATTCTTTCCTCAAGAGTAATACCTTCTTTGCCAGTAGTGAAGACACACTCAAAAAAGTCATCATCATCCACCCCACCGCACCCCCCACCTAGTCCATAATATACTTGGAAGCCAAACATCTAAATATGTGTCAGCACACCTGTTTACAGTATTGTCTTAGTTCAGGATGCCATAACAAATTATCATAGACTGTGTGGCTTAAAAAAGAAACATTAATTTCTCACAGTCCTGAAGGTCAGGAAGTCCAAGATCAAGGTGCTGGAAGATCTGGTGTCTGAAGAGCGCCCACTTCCAGGTTTGCAGATGCCCCACTTTTCATTGTATCCCCAAGTGCCAGACAGCGGAGAGGGAGCAGGATCCTGTATCTCTTCTCACAATGGTGTTTATCCCATTCATGAGGGCTTCACCCTCATGACCTAATGATCTCCCAAAGTCCCTGCCTCCTGATACAATCACTTTGGGTGTTAACATTCATTCAGTGAATTCATTCAATGAATGAATTGGGAGAGAAACAAACATTCGGTTCTTTTTTTTTTTTTAAAGATTTTATTTATTCATTTGAGACACACACAGAGAGAGAGAGAGAGAGAGAGAGAGAACATGAGCAGGGGGAGGGGCAGAGGGAGAGGGAGAAGCAGGCTCCCCACTGAACAGAGAGCTCGATGTGGGGCTCGATCCCAGGACCCTGGAATCATGACCTGAGCCAAAGGCAGAGGCTAATATTCTGAGCCACCCAGGCGTCCCCAAACATTCAGTTCTTAACAAATACTCTTTGCCTTTAACAGAGATAAGCATAAGACAGGGAAAGACATGATGCCCTGTTATGTTTGGTTCCTGGTGCCATTTTGATTAAAGGAGGTTCTCAAAAACCTACAGACTAAGTTGCTTTTGCCTGGTATCCCAGAGCTTTCTATACCCATGGCAATGTACTGTAGTATGATTTGGGTTGGATGAGAAATTTGTCTCTCTCTTGAAAGGCAGAAGAGGGAAAATTATAAAAGGAAAGATGGAAAAGGAGAAGCAGCCTGATGAAGGTGTATTTGCAAGCAGATGAGTAGAAGTGTAGAATCTGACACATTTAACAAATAAAAACTGAGGATCTGCTGTGGGCCAGAACATTCTAGGAACGTTACATGTTATATTCTTTCATATCTAGATCCTCAGTTTTTATTTGTTAAATGTGTCAGGAATTAGGTCATTTACCACATGGCAAGATTGTATTTCAATGTTGGAGAAGGTTGAATTGCTAAATAAATGTGGACATAAAAGGGGAAAAAGTAACTTAAAAAAAGTGTAGAATCTGGAAATTGTCTTTCTTAAAATTATCTGAATCTGTCTACCTCTTTAATGTCTTTGTGTACCTCCAAAGCTAAACAAACCCAGTCTGAATTAAATATTGCTGCTATTGCTAATTATCATTGCAATATACCAAGAGCCTACGTTAGTTAGTTAGTTAGTTAGTTAGTTAGTTAGTTAGTTAGTTCGTTTTTCTAAAGAGAGAGAGAGGGCAGGTGGCGGGGGGAGAGGCAGAGGGAGATGGAGAGAGAGAATCTTAAGCAGGCTCCATGCTTAGTGCGGAACCTAACACAGGGATCTCACAACCCTGAGATCATGACCTGAGCCAAAATCAAGAGTCAGGTGCTTAACCTACTGAGCCACTCAGGTGTCCCCCAAGAGCCTACTTTAAACTAAGTATTGCATTGAGTTCTTCAATTATATCAGCTCATTTAAATTGGGTCTCTCATGCGATGGCCATTATTAACCCCATTTTACAGATGAAGAAATTGGGACTCAGAGAAAGTAAGTAGTTTGCCCAGAATCTCAGAGCTAGTAAGTGCCAAAGCCAAATTCAGTCTAGCTCCATCTGACTCCAGAGCCTGTGTTTTGTGATACTTCTATGTGGCTTGTATATGTGAAGAGGGGGAACCAAAAAACTAAGACCAAGGGAGGAGAGGGAGAGGGAGATTGTGCTAATTCTTAAGGTATATTCTATAAAAAGAATGAACAAAGATGTATGTGTATTTGGTCCACAGTGAAGTAACACAATGTCATATATTTATGTTTTGCATAAAGAACTTCCATGTAAATTTAGAACAGCCCATGGAGTGTGAAGGCCAGACACTCTTTTCATTATGAGGCAGAAAAGGAAACCCAGGCACGGAGAGAGTGGGTGAACTGACCATTGTCCCTCAGCTGCTTCTTGGAAGAATAATGACCAGACAGTCTCCAGTGCAAGGGAGGCCCACCTCTTTCCAGTAATCTGAGGCACTCTTTACTTCCTCTGTCCTCCCTCTCTCTTTTAATGTCTAGTATTAGTAATAGCTTCTGCCTCTCACTTCTAGGAACTTCTTTCTCCACCTAGTCAACCCTCCTATAACTCCATCTTCCTCTTTTCCTCATTTTCAGCAAAGATAGAGGCCATGAGAAAGATCTACGCTCCAATAACATTCTGTTAGTGGTACCAAGGGCTGGGGGCCCGGAAGCCCCCACTATGAGAGGCTGAGAATCTACATGACCCCACATCAAGTTATAAATATCAACTCTGGCAACGCCCTTTTCCCCTACTGCTGGGTTATGATACCTGCATGGAAATCATGACCATTTTCTAGTAGCTGATAATCTAAAATAATGCCTTTGCTTTGTAAAATGTCAACAAGAATATGAAAACTGCATTTGAGTATCTATACAGTCCTAAACAGTGGACTCTTGTTTTCTCTGAATGGATTTAAATCCCTTGTTATTTTGAACCTACGTAAACCCTGCTATTTCTGAAGACATGTTTATAAGCGTATATAATTGGACAAAAATTATGCAAAGATTTAAGTTAAAAATTTCAAGTAAGGGGGCACCTGGGTGGCTGGCTCAGTTGGTTAAGCATTTGCCTTCCACTCAGGTCATGATCCCAGGGTACTGGGATCGAGCCCTGCATTGGGCTCTCTGCTCAGCAGGGGCTGTGCTTCTCCCTCTGCCCTCTGCCCCTCCCCTGCTTGTGGGCGCACTCTCTCTCTCTCTCTCTCTCTGTCAAATAAATAAAATCTTTAAAAAAAATTTTTTTCAAGTAAGTTAGGTTAGCTTCTCCAATGCTTTGCATATACCAGGATTTTTTTCACATGCAGTCCCTCCTTTGTCAGGTCTCCTCTATCCTGTAACTGCCCAAATTTTATATAATAATAGGCAGCATTTCTTCAAGGACAGCTCTAAGTGCTCTAGGGTTTATATTATCTCAGTAAGTTCTCAAAACAACCCTCTAAGGCAAGTACTCTCATTAATCCCATTTTGCAGATACAAAAACTAAGACAGAGAGACTATGAGTGCCCTAGGACTCCCAAGCAGGGTAGGCATTAGTAAGCAAACTGTCTGGCTCCAGTACCCACATTCTCAACCATCACACTAAACTCTGGTATTGCATGCTTATAATTTTTTTTTTTTTAGAGAGGGAGGGAGAGGAGGGGGAGGGGCAAAGGAAGAGGGAGAGAGAGAATCTTAAGCAGGCTCCATGCCCAGTGCAGAGCCCAATCTCAAGACCCTGAGATCATGACCTGAGCCAAAATCAAGAGTGAGATGTTTACCCGACTGAGCCACCCAGGTGCCCCTGCTATCTTCCTAGTTTATCCTGTATTCCAGGGGCTTGTATCACCTGCACACCTATCTTATCTTCAACCTCTTTGACCTTAAAAGTTGAGCATATTAACCTACAATGGCTTATGGGCTGAAATGTAAAACATAAAATGATAAACCTTTTAGAAAATAGAGGGGAGAACATCTTCAGGATTAGGTGAAGAAATTTTAGATTTTACACCAAAATCATGATCCATTAAAGGAAAACTTGATAAACTGGACCTCATTAAATGCAAAACCTCTGCAAAAGACACTGTTGAGAGGATACAAAGAGCAATTATACACTGGGAGAAAATATTTGCAAATCACATATGTGATAGAGGACTTGTATCTAGAGTATATAAAGAAGTCTCAAGGGCGCCTGGGTGGCTCAGTTGGTTAAGCGACTGCCTTCGGCTCAGGTCATGATCCTGGAGTCCCGGGATCGAGTCCCACATCAAGCTCCCTGCTCAGCGGGGAGTCTGCTTCTCCCTCTGACCCTCTTCCCTCTCATGCTCTCTATCTCTCATTCTCTCTTTCTCTCAAATAAATAAATAAAATCTTTAAAAAGAAAAAGAAGTCTCAAAACTCAACAGTAGGAAACAAATAATCCAATTCCCTCCAATTAGAAAATGCACAGACATGAACAAATGTTTCACAGAGGAGTATATACAGAGAGCAAATATACATGTGAAAAAATGTTAACCATTTTACCCAATAGGGAAATGCAAATTAAAACCTCAGTGAGGTATTACTATACACATACCAGAATGGCTAAAATTTTAAAATAGTGATAACACCAAATGCTGGCCAGGATGCAGAGAAACTGGATCACACATGCACTGCTGATGGGAATGTAAAATGGTACAGCTACTTTGGATAGTAATTTGCTGAATCATTAAAATTAAATATATAATTATCATATAACCCAGCAGTTGCACTCTCGGGCATTTATCCCACAGAAATTAAAACTTATGCTCAAAAACCTGTATAAAAATGTCCAAAAAGCTTCATCAATAATAGCCCCAAACTGGAAAGAACCCAAATATCCTTTAGCAGGTGAATGGTTAAACTGTGGTATGTCTATACAATGAACCACTACTCAGCAATAAAAAGCAATGAACTACTGACACATACAACTTGGTTGGATCTCAAGGAAATTATACTCATCGAAAAAAGTCAACCTCAAACATTACATACTGTATGATTCCATTTATACAACATTCTTGAAATAATGGAATTATAGAGGTGAAGAACAGATAAGTGGTTGTCAAATAAGGGTTAGGGATGGGGTGTGGATGTGGCTGTAAAGAGATAGCAAGACAGAGCTTCATGGTGACAGTTTTAGATCTTGATTGTGGTGGGGTTACATGAATTTATACATGTACTAAAGTTGCACAGAGTTACACACACGCACAAAGACATTCATGTAACACTGGGTGAAATCTGAATAAACTCTGTGGATTGTACCAACACCACTTTTCTGGTTTTGATATCACACTATAGTTATACAAAATGTTATCAAAGGAAGAAACAGAGAAAAGCATACGTGCTTCTATACATGTTTTATAACTTCTTGTGAATTTATAGTTATTGCAAAAGAAATCATAAACAAAAAGTTGAACAGTCAGGCCTAAGACCTTAATTCTATGGCACTCCACTAGATGCCTCATTCTAGGAAGAAAAATGACATAATCAACACTATTTGAACAAAGTTATTTCTACCAGCTGAAATTAACCTAATAGTATGATTAAGTCTGCATTTCACCATCTCAACACCCCCCCCAAAAAAAATCAAGGAGGACTTTAATTGCTTTTCTAAAATTAAGATAGATTATGTTCGCAGCCTTCCTCCAACCTACAAGTCTGAAGACTCTACCAGTGAGATTACTGGCAAGACCAGTCCTTGATGAAGCCGTGTTGGGTCCTGGTCATGACTCTTTCTCTAAATGTTCATAAGCTACCTTTAGTCAAGTTTTCAGATCTCCCCATTTCCCCTTACCTATTGGTTGGTCCTAACTTCCTTTCATTCTTTCATTTATTCATTCATTCATCACACATTTAGTAAATGTTCATCTGACATGCTCTGCTGCTCCTGTATGGAGTCCTCTGCCTTTCTTCTATCCCTCGGCTTCCAACTTGCTCTCCACCTTTCAGTGAAAACAGAGGATGGAGCAACTAATTCAGCCTAGAGGGACGAAGCATCTTCCCAATGGGGGCATTTAAGTTGGTTTACCAGGATTTTTTCTCCCTCTTCCGGAAAACTGAGTGGAAAAGCTTTCTTGATCAAGGCAGCAATTCTTCCGCCAAACAAATTCTTCTCACTCTTTGGAAGGATCCACTCTGTTATGTTTGGCTAAGATCCAAGAAATGTAATCTACTTCTCTAAGCCAACAACAAAAGCCAACCCTTCCTTTCCTGAGTCCCTTTCCTCCAAAATCAACTGAAAAGAAAAAATAAACGAAAACTCTTATCTATGCTCTAAAGCCCTCTATTTTCTCTTCAAAACTCCAACGGCAGAGATAAAATTCCAACTTCTTCTTACAGTCATGGAATTTTGTATCAGAAATGAATGATAGAGGCCAGCCTCCTCATTATAGAGAAGAAGAAACAGGCTTGGAGTCGTGCAGCATGCCAGGAGTCGGGCAGCCTAGAGAACACAGAGTCTCCCAGCCAGTGCCCCCTCCACTCTGCCATGTTTACTAAATCTTTTCTTACCAGTACTTCCTGGTGTCACACCGAAGGATAGCTGCTCTTGGAAGGTGGCTGATGCCCTGATGGACTATATCAGATTCTCCACTACTCTCTTGTGTTCCTAAGAAACAGGATAGGCTTCTTGAAGGTAACATCTGAGCTTCTTTCTGCTTCTCTCTCTCTCTTTAAATGCTCATCAGGGGCTGGGTCTCAAGAAGTCAACATTTTCAAAGTTCCCACTGCCTGACAGAGGGAATCGAAAGGGAAGCCCACCAATGTTCTAAGCTCCAGATAAGATCAGGGAACTCCTCCCCACATTCTCTTCCACACTGCCTTTGGCAGGGGACTATTGATGGTTCTGGCAAGAGCCCAATCTACCAACTCTGCAACCCTCCCAGTCCACACCACTATCTTCCTTGAGACCATCAAGACCAACCTCAGCATACGTTTAATCCGTTTTGTGTCACCACAAGAAGCCCAGAGCCCCTTGCCCCCCATATAGCTCTATGAGCAGTGAGCAACCATGTCCCCCCAATACACACACACACACACACACACACACACACAATCTCTATCAATCTTCTTGCCCTATTTTTTTACTTAGCATTTTTTGGTCATCTGACAAATCATATGATTTATTTGCTTTTCCATCCTCCTCTCCTGGAATAAAAGCTCTATAAAGCCAAGAATTTTTTTTAAGATTTTATTTATTTATTTGACAGAGAGAGACACAGCAGGAGGGAACACAAGCAGGGGGAGGGGGGAGGGAGAAGCAGGCTTCCCGCCGAGCAGGGAGCTAGATGTGGGGCTCGATCCCAGGACCCTGGGATCACGACCTGAGCCGAAGGCAGACACTTAACAACTGAGCCACCCAGGCGCCCCAAAGCCAAGAATTTTTATAGTTTTATTCACTGCTCTACCCGGAGTGCTGGCACTTTGTAGGAGCTCAAATTTGTTTAACAAATAAAATCCCTATGACCATTTTTTTAAAAGTCTGAAACAGACAATATGAGAACCAAAGTTTGTCTGAGAAGTTTGAGAGAAAAACAGAGATCGTTTGTGACAATCAGAAAACATGAAGAGAGGAAGGCTTGAGCTCAGGCCTAGACCCTGGGTGCTGTCTTCCTCTCTTCTCTTTTTTCAGCTCTACTGAAGTATGAATAACAAATGAAATCATATGTATCTAAAGCATACATGATTTGATATATCTATACATTGTGAAATGTTTGCCACAATCAAGCTAATTAACATCACCATCACTCACATGGTTATTCTGTGTGTGTGTGTGTGTGTGTGTGACTCTCTTAGCAAATTTCAGACAGACAAGGCAGCATTATTTACTATAGTCACCATGCTATACATTACATCCTCAGAAGTTATTCATCTTATAACTGAAAGTTTGTAACCTTTGACCAATGTCTCATTTCCCCAATCTCCCAGCTCCTGGAAACCACCATTCTATTCTCTGCTTCCATGAGTCTAACTTCCTTGTCTTTTTTTTTTTTTCAATCCCATATATAAGTGATACCATGCAATATTTGTCTTTTTCTGGCTGGCTTATTTCATCTGTCATAATGTCCTCCACATTTATCCACATTGTCATCAAAAATGGCAGAATTTCCTTCTTTTGTATGGCTGAATAATAGTCTATTATCTGTACACACACACACACCACATGAGATAAACTAGAACTCATTAGAAAGTACTTTTAATGATTACATTATTTTTTTCCCAAATCAATACAGCTTTTACTGCATCTTTAAAATATCACCAATAGGGGAGTCTACTTCTCCCTCCCCCTGCTCTTGCGTGCTCTCTCTCTCTCTCCCTCTCGAATAAATAAAATCTTTAAAAATATAAATAAAATATCACAAATAAATCTGAAAAAACATCCGACATCTTGTTGTTTCTGTAGCTGGACAACTTAGATCTCATTCATTAGCCTGCTGAACTGTTCCTTCTTGAGAAACATAGATACCATCCCAAAATTTCCTGATGTCCTTGTGTTTAACCATGGTGGCTTGCCTGAATCAAAGCAGCAGAATTGAGACAAGTTCAATGCCATCCCCTTCAAGAATTAACTCATCTTTCTGGGCTTGAGCTACTAAACAAGGAACAACTGGCCTCATCCAAACCCTGTGGATACAGTTTTCACCCAAGGAATTTCAGATTTCAACAAGAGAGCTGTTCTCCTGAATAACAACGTTGATGGGGAAGTGAGTGTACACAGACATAATCTTGTAATGGAAGCCCAGTGAAACGCCCTTGATCATGTTCTGTACATGGCTACAGACCATGCAAACAGTAGCCAGTTCTTTTCTTGTTCCCCACCATTTGTCAACTCAGAGACTCTTCTTTTTCTTTCCAAAGAGACTGAATTCTACATTGATGTGATTGCAGTCCCTTCACAGTGTTCCTCTGGGGCTCTTCACAATAACAGCACATCCCTTCAGAGTGATGGCGACATTTTCTGGAATGTCGACAGTCTGATTGCTGAGAATGGTCTTCGTTCCCTCAGTAGATATGGTAAAAGTGATTAATTATTAACTAAAGAAAAAGCACAGTGCAAAGGGTTTGGGGGCACCTGGCTGGCTCAGTCAGGAGAGCATGCAACTCTTGATCCTCAAGTCATGAGTTCAAGTCCTATGTTGGGTGTAGAGCCTTCTTAAATATATATATTATATATCTGTATTTATATATATTTATATATATAAAATACTACTGCCTAATTCTAAAGCTCTTTACTATTATGCTGTACCACATTTAACACTAGTTTAAGGGGTCATTTCCTGCCAGCAAAGGGACTGGTAAGGAGATAATTAGAATATAACCTACTGGTATATTTTGTAAAGTTTTCCTGAGTAGAATTTGATTAATCATTTCCAAACCTTAGGAGAACAAACAAAAGAAACTTTTAAATAAAAGCAAGGGAGAGATGGTTTTGTAACACTGTTGCATGAGGATGATGAAACACTTGGATGAATTTTTACTGGAGTTGTGATTCCCCAGAGAAACCTTCAAGGAAAGAATTTACCACGTTCATCATGGATGGTTCTTTGTGCCATTGTGGAGAGCTTTTGATCCAGATCAGAGGGCACCTGGCTGCTCCCACCAATGGGGGAATCAAGGAGGAAGAATGCCCCCATCCTCTGCATTGGACCCACTTGACATCAGCTGTTCAGAGCTGCAGTGCTTGCAGAATTGAGGTCACACTGAATGAATGTGATTATTGTTCATATTTAAATGGTAAGTATGTCTGTGGAATGACATTGATTAAAAGTATTTTGGGCTTTTAACATGTTAACTGGATGAAATCATCACACCTGAGAAACCTAAAATCCACTACAGACCTTACATCTAGTAGGAGAAGTGAGCAAAGAAAGCTTAAAACTAGGAGATTTGTGGGGCGCCCGGGTGGCTCAGTCGGTTAAGTGACTGCCTTCAGCTCAGGTCATGATCCCAGGGTCTTGGGATCAAGCCCCGCATCAGGCTCCCCGCTTGGCAGGAAGCCTGCTTCTCCCTCTCCCAGTCACCCTGCTTGTGTGCCCTCTCTCTCTCTCTCTCTCTCTCTGTCAATTAAATAAATGAACAAAATCTTAAAAAAAAAAAAACTAGGAGATTTGTAAGAAAGATGCTTCTTAAAGATAAACCCATTGAGGAAGACAGAACTCTGCTTCTAGCTGTAAACACCAGTGTGGCTGATACCAGTTCTTTTCCCACCTGCCCAGTAGGTGTCAGTGTAAGACAATGTTCCTACAACTGACCCAGCTTCAGAGCAGAAACAGAGTATCAAGTTATAAAACAGAGAAAATGTAATAAAGATGAGGCTATCAAAATTTCACACGAGCCCTTAAATGTCATCATCTAAAGAGAGTTGACCTACACAAAGTTTCCTCATGACTAAGGTGACAGAGTTGGACCACAGGGCCTCAGAAGACCACATCTGGCTCTTGTAGACCTCATCCACTCTGCAGGAATTCTGGAGTATCTCGCAGGGCTAGACAGGACTCAGCATTGTAAGAATCAGTCACCATGAACTAGTACAGTAACCAATGAACACCTGTTTGAAAAACAGGTATGATTCCCCACTTCCCAGAGACAATATTAACATAGAAATCCTGTCATCCACAGGAATATATCATTATAAGGCTTACAAAAGTGGAAAAGAGAGGGGAGTCAAAGTTTGTATGTGAGTCTTGTGGAATGTGTCGAGTCAATCAGGGTGAGCTTCCTGGAGGAATGGCCTTTGAACTGTGATGGAAGAGAGGCACTAAACCAGAGCTTCACCCTAGTCCCACCTTTCTGCTTTGCGTTTAGTTTTCCTCCTCCGAATACAACCACCCTATACTCTGATAAAGAGTAACCAATAAAGAGAAAGAAAATAAACATGAATTATTTTTTTATTTTTTAAAACATGAATTATTTCTTAAATTCACTATGGAAAGGTACTGTTGATATTTTAAAGGGAAAATGGTAGGAGGAGGGTGATATCTATTGAGTACCTAATACATGTGTCATACAATCCTTACTAAATTCCTGAATGTAAGTGGTATTATTCTCATTTTTAGGTAAAGGATCTAAGACTCACGGGAGTTCTATAACTCTCCCAAGATTATGATATAATATTTACGAGTGATTACTCTGCACCAGTATTAAACTAAGTGCACTACACCAATCCAATGAAGAAATGACTTATTATTCCCACTTTCCAGAGATGGAAATTAAGACTAACAGAAAATAAATTATTGCTTCCTCAAGATCACAGCACTCCTAATTAGTTGAAATTCAAATTCATGTGTTGCAAGTTGGGTTCTTTGGGAAGCAGACTCATTAGACTAAGGTTGTGGCTGTCTATTAGGGAATAACTTTAGGATTAGCACCTGTGGAAGGAAGGGACCAGAAGCAGGTTTGGGAGATGCATCTGAGCCGTCCAGCACTGGCTCAAATAGCCGAGCATGTATATACCCGCTTCAGTCAGTCGTTGGATGTAGACACGGCCCTGGGGGAGACCCCAAAGGGCTGATGGCTGACACCCGTCTTCTGACAGCACTCCCAGGGCTGGGAGCCCGAGTCCTTCCTGGGAAGGACCTCTGGGCAGCATATCTCCGTGCCCTTTGCACCGTGTCCGTATGGCACTCTCAGCTCATGTTTTCCTGCAATACCATGAGGGTGGGGGCCAGAAAGGAAGCAGCGTTGTCATGGTGAGGTTGCAGAGGGTTGAGCCCGGGCCCCAGGCTTCGTGGGGAGATAAGCACCAAGCCCTCAACCCTTATAACCCTCAAATAGCATTAGCTAGAAATCAAGAAAGGGGTGGAGTGAGGGAGCATGAAGTCAACAGCAGGATCAGTCATTAAATGCTTGTTTTTCGGTTGACTGACAACTTCCAGGTGGTCTAGTAAGGGAGGCACCAAGCCCCGTGCAGACCCAACAGTTGGTCGGGCCACTTATGCTAGTTAGTAACATCCGATCGCCTGCTGCATGCTGCTCACTCACCCCAGGGGCCACCCAAGACGGCAAGCCCACCGGGTGCGCCACGTGCTGGCCTGGCCCAGGTAAGAGGAGCACCAAGGGTGCTGCGTTCCACGTGAAACAGAGTCAGCTCCTGGGATTGCGAGTGCTAAGGACGGCAACCTTCCAGCCCGAGCGGCAACCCATTCTCATCCTTCTGCTTGAATTCAGAGAACAGCTGACTTGACAGAAGGCAGAAAGCTGGTGAGTTTCGTTCACTCAGTGACAAATGAACACCAAGCAAAACCAGCTTTCCCGTGGTGAAATTCTCGAATGTCATCCTGGTTGCGCATGGCAGAGAGAAGCCTGAGAGACTGCTGGAGGGCCGATGCACAAGTGAGAGGATGTGTCTGTGGCACGTGTCTGCCGGAAACCTCAGAGCTGTCGGCTCTCCCCTGTGCTACAGTCACCGGCCCCCCATACACTTCATTGCTTTGAACTGAGCCACTCTTGGCTCTTGGAGCACCGCCTCCCTTTTGGCACAGGTAGCAAAATCCAGCCAAAGCCTTGGTTCAGATTTTCCTCCGTGCAACTATCCATCCCCACCCTCCAGCCGAAAGCAATTTCTCTTATAATTCATTCGGTAAAAGCAGTGGGAGTTCTAACATTTTAAATTGTGCATAAGAACCCCCCAACATGCTTGATTAAAAGCCAGAGCCTTTGGCTCTGGGCTCCAGACGTTCTGATTCATCAGGAATAGAGAGGCCTGAGAATCTCAATTTTCACAGTCAGCTCTGATATTCCTGATGTACTGGGTCTGCAGAGGGTACTTTGAAGAAGACTGGCACCGTGCTTTTAAAAGACTTCTTCTCTCCAAAAGAAGGGGCTGACGCACGTGCTACGGAGCCTGTGTCCTCTGAAGGGCCTGTCTCGGCACAAAAGGAGGACAGAGACCCTGTTTTCTTCATCGCCCTCTCTCCTACAGTACGCATCTAGCATAGTGATTCGCATACAGTAGGTGCTCAAACACGGTTTATTGGTCAGCTAAGAGTCTTTCTGGTCTCCTGGTTTTCTTTTTACTCTTCCAAATGGTTTAAGGTCGGTAGGGGAGCCTGCCTCTCGGTCGTGTTTCCCGTATACTTCCTCCCCTGCTCCCTCCTGCTCCAAGCTCTAGCCCGTACCCCACTTGACCTGCCCTTCTGTGGTCCTCCTTTAGTTGATCTTTTAGTTATTTAACAAGATTTGGGCATGATTTTTTAATTCTTTATAAAAGATCCTATTTATTCTGATTTTTTAAATATCCATATTCACTGGGCATGTTTTAGAAAATAGAGTTGACCCTTGAACAACGTGGGTGGGAATGAATTGTTTTTGATACAGTACTGTACTGTACTGTAAACGCATCGTGTCTTCCCTGTGATTTTCTTCACATTTTCTCTTCTCCAGCTTACTTTATTGTACAAAGATAGTACGTAATACACAGAACTTACAAAATATGTGTTAATAGACTCTGTTCTTGGTAAGGCTTCTGGTCAACAGTTACGCTATTCGAAGTTAGGTTTGGGGGGAATCAAAAGTTATATGCAGATTTTCAACTGCATGGGGATGGGCATCCCTAACCCCTGCATTGTTCAGGGATCAACTGTAAAAGTATTAAGAAGAAAACTTACCTGTAATCCACATTCCCTTTTTAATGCCCATTTTCACAAAAGATCCATCTTTCTGGGGACTATGTCAACAATCTTCTTTACCTTTGGGCCCCTCACTCTTTTCTAAGAAAGCCAGGATATTATTAGAGATTAAGAAGGGAGGGGAGCCAGGCTGGCTCAATCAGGTAGAACATGTGACTCTTTATCTCAGGGTTGTAGATCCAAGCCCCATGTTGGATGAGGGCATTATTTAAAAACAAAATTAAAAAAGAAGAAGAGGAAGAAGAAGGAGGAGGAGAGGATTTGAGGAGAGGAGAGAATATAAAGTCTATTTTAAAAGAATAAAAGTTTTTCTATGACTTACCCCCCCCAAACGCCCACCAAATGTTAAACAAATATGAAACCAAGAGGCCAACTTTGACCAAGCTCACTGCATAGGGGACAGACATTTGGGCAACAGTATTTTAAAGAACTCAGTCTTTTCCTGGCTTTCAGAATTCACTTAGCACAACAGGTAGAGAGGGTGGCTACAGTATACATAATTATGGCAGCATAACAGCAAACATAGAACATGATTCTCTCTATGTGTTGGGCATCGAGATAAATGCTTCTATGCATTAACTTATCTAACTTCACAATAGCCCTGTGAGGTCGGAATTTTTGCCACCATTTTACAACTGAGGAAATGAATCACAGAGCGGTTAATTAACTTGCCCAAGTTCACACAGCTAGTAAGTGCCAGTGGGAATCTGAACCTAATCAGCCTCCAGAGTCTATGTTAACCACTAACTGCAAGTTAACTAGTGCTGCCCAACAGAGCATTTTAGTCATTTAAAGACCTTAAGTAACACTGGACTTGAACTTTTGTCGAAGACCCCAAATATTTCAGTGTTTTCTTGGGGAAAAAAGCCCACTGTTAAGCCTCAATCAGACCATTGTTCCACTCATGATTACTCTCATCCAGTTTTATCTGAAAAACTTGCATACAGCCTGGCTGAACAGCCACACTTTAAGATACCTCTCTTATTCCAGGACTCGGTTGTTCTTCTGAATTCTTTTCTTCAACCAATTTATCAAGCAACTACTATATGCCAGGTATTATTCTGGGTTCCTAGCCCAGAAGATCAATGAGCTGCGTTGTTTATCCACTAAGAGAGGACTTGGCCTCTACTGGACCCATGGTCATGGATAGACAAAGAAGTGGGGATGGGTGGCATATTCATACAAGAGAAAAAGTGCTAGGCCACAGGTGAGCTTAGCTCTAAAACTAGCACCCTACATACCTAACTATGGCCTGTCCGAAGCATAAGAAACCCAAGTACCCGGACAGAAGGACAGGCATTTTTGGGTTTGCTCCTGGTGGGAAGAGCCACAGGCATAACCATGGCCACAGCCGATTACCCACTCTGCACCAGTGTCTCCTGGCCCTCGGAGCTGGGTAGCGGATGGGCCCCGGCTCCCTGTGTTGATTTGCAAAGCCATCCCCTCTTCCTAGCATCATCTTCTTCCAGCTTCCCTGTCTTCTACAGTGAATAAGTATTTTCTCTAAGTTGCCTCAGTATTAAATACTTCATGTGCTGTCACTGAAACAGCCAACCAGTACAGCCAGTGAACAAAGTGGAGATGTCTGCCCATATGGAACTCACATTCCAATGGGGGAGGCTGGCCGTAAATGAGAAAGATAGGAGGTAAAGAAATATGAGGTAAAAAATAAATGATATAGTACGTTGAAAGGTGACAAGTGCTATGTGGAAAACAGGTAGGGCAGGGTAATGGGGATCAAAGGTGCTGAGGGGGGAGGGGAAAGGGTACCACCATCCATAGAGGGGTCAGGGCTGGCCTCCCTGAGGGGGTAGTGTTTGAGCAGAAATTTGAAGGAGTTTGATCCGAGGCTCTCTGGAGAAGAGCAGGCTCAGCAGAGAGAAGGGCTCAGAGAGAAGCCCGAAGGCAACAAGCTGGCTGCTGAGTTGAGGAACGAGCGAGGAGGAGAGTGGGATAGAACACACGGAGCGAGGGGAAGAATGGGCACCGAGGAGGAGAGAGGTAACAGGCACCAGCCACGCTAGCTCATGAAACCAAGAGCCACTGCAGGGTTTTGAACAGAGACATGAAACAGGTTTTAACAGGATTTCTCTGGCTGCTTTCCTGAGAATTGACCATAGGAGGCTGAGGAGAGAAGCAGGGAGACCAGTTAGACGCTGCTGTAGTAATTCAGGCATGGGAAGATGATGGCTCAAAGCAGGGTAAGAGTAGAAGTGATCAGAGTCTGGATACTTTCTAAAGGGAGAAGATAGTGGTCAGAGGGGGTGCTTGTGCTGCAGTCACAAGAGACCCTCCAAACCCGCAGCTTACAACACTTCATGGCCGGTGTGAGGTGTGAGTTGGCCGTGGCTCTGCTCCTTGGGAACTGGTTCTGAGTTCAGGTCCAGGCTGGCCAAGCAACCTCTGTCTGGAACATTGTGGACGATTGTAGAGAGGAGAAAAGTCACCCAGGAGCGTGAAAGAGTAAATGGAGGAGAAAAGTATGGCATTAAAGGCTCATTTGAGGTTTATGGTCATTAATTCAATTAACACCGGGGTGGTGGTGGTGCGTGTTCACCTGCCACAATCTACTGCAAGGTGCAGGGCAGCCTTGGATTGATCCAGGGCTGTGGTTTGGCCAAGCAGGTAGTGTGATGTGGGAGAGCTATGCAAGGGGGTTTTATTGTGATTGGCCACAGTGATTACGGTTTTCAAAATAGCATGGGGATTGTACATCAAATCAAATTAGCAGTTTGGGAAATAGAGCTCATGGCTATCAAGGTAGAAACATCCAGGTATTTTAGTGAAAATACTTTCTTGTTGATCTATCGTGTAATCAGCATCACCGATGCTTTTAATCATCTCTGATTGCATCTGATTCTGTTAAATGTATTCATGTGCTCTTTGAAAAGATGCTATTCCAGGGAAGAGGTCCTCCTTTGGAAGGACAGGCAGAAATACAATATTCACCACTTTCACATTTTCTGGCTATCCACTGCGCGGGCCAGTGACTGTGGCCATCTTTGCCTTTCTGGGTTACAAGTAGTAAATTCTGCATTGTCCTCCACCAGGGCTGGCCTCATGGTAGATGACGTGAATAATGGTCCAGAGGATATGATTCCAGAAGTACAAGTAAATTTTTTACTCCCGAGTACATTTCTTGCCTAATGTCTTGGGCAATGCCTAAATGTCACCAGAATTATCGTCTTCCAGCATGAGGCTTTAGTCATAGATTACAACTCAAGTGATCTTGTTATCAGTAAGTTATACTTTACACTTGAAATTTTCCCGTCCTGTCTTCTGTACTTCTACAATGTTTTGACAGAAGCTCCTAGGACAAAGAGTTCTGTCTTAGGACTGACAGCCTCGGTACCCCTTTCTCTGCTAAAGACCTGCTCATGGTTCCGCTGCTCCAAGGCAGGGTCTGCGGACACAGCATAGACCCTCTGTTTTGCTGCCTTGACCCTGCAACCCAGTTCCCCCAGTTCACCTACACCAGCCTGTTTGGGATAACTTCTTTATTGAAGGGTCAAGGCAATTTTTTTCTTTAAGCTAAATTCTAGGTTTGATTTTCTTCAGAATCCAGAGGCAACATGAGCCTAAGCTGTTAACTCTGCATAACAGAGTCTGTGCTTGGGCTCAGAACCAACCTATTCACATCCTGAATCCAGTGCCCTCATATCTAAATGTCTCCCTCAAAGAGATTCTTGCCTCTAGTTTTCAGAAGGAAAAGCTCCACACCTTCTGGGAAATTGTGCCCCTCACCCAGAGGGATCCATTTTCACCCCAGAATCCATCCTCCCACACCCCCAGTAGAGCACATCTCACATCTGGGCCTTTCAGCAGGGGCTCCAGTAAGACGGGCAACAATGTCTCTTGATGCCCCCGTGTGCCTTGACAACTGGGAGGCAAGGGGCTGTTCATGGTGGGCTCCTCACAAGGGTGGGCTGAGGGCATTCACCTGTTCACTTAACATCTATTCATTCCAGGGTGGACCCATGACACCAGTTCCAGCCACACATCCTTCAGGGACAAACATTCGTGTTCATGGACAGTCTAAAGCCATAACAAGAAAGAAAATATTTACTGAAATCATCATAATTTTTCCTTCCATAGAGTCAGGAAGTCACAATATTATGCAGAAGAGAATCCAGTTTCTTTCTTACACACACATTCTTGGTGGACACTTCCTTGGTTAAAACCAAAAGTCCTGAGGTAAGCATCTGTGGAGGGTTTGCTCTTATTCCACTCTGCTCTCATCTTGTGTAAAGCAAGGCGGTGGTCTGTTTGGCTCGTCTGCACACTGGTGATGTCTAAGTGTCGGGTGATATGACTTCCCAGGTCCTCCCCCGCCCCCTCCTCACAGGGGCTCCCCACCACCACACTGAAGAGACTGGTGTGGGCCAAGTAGCGTCCACAGCATGGCAACACAGAGGAGGCGTGAGCGTGGCAGAACTCAGATGGGGACCCAAAACCGGGGGAAAGCCTAGCCAGGTGACAGGAGCAAGCTTTAATGGCACATTAAAGTTAGATCATGAACAGACTGACAGGCCACGCTGTTCCTAGTCCTTCGACAATAGAGGAAGGCCTAGCTTTGTCAGGCTGCGAGCCTGTCGGTGGCCCAGAAGGCTTTCACAGAAATAAAACTTTGCGGTCTGTGGATTTCCCAGTACGTTTTTTGTTTCTGAGTAACAAAAAAACAACACAAGACAAAAATTTAACAACTCTTTGCTCAACACACATAGAGAATAACAATGACAATGTTTCAGAAATACTCATAAGCCTGCTGAATAAAATGGAGAAGCAGTCAGCAGGAAGTGAACCGGCCACGAAGCATTAGTACACAGGATGGTAAGCGGCAGATGAAGCAGCATACCCCATACTGGAAATTCGAAGAGCTACTATAAAGCACCAGGACCTTGACACCAAAATCCTGATTCTATAAAAGTTTCCTCACCACTAATTTTTTTTTTCTAAATCCTAGCTGTTAATAATACTACCTGACATTTGGTCAGAAAAATGCTTTTCACCTACACTACTTCACAAAAAAACTGTAAGCAGGGTGTTATCACCATTTCTTTTTGTTTTCTGTCTGTAACAAAAGAGCTCAAAGAGTTCAGTGGCTTGCCCGAAGTTACACAGCAAAAATGAGACAGCCGCCCACATCAAGGGGACTCAGCCTGTTCCTGCCACAGGACCTTTGACCTAACCATTTCCTCTGCTTGGAATGCTCTTCCCCATGCTTCTCGGGGCTGGGTCCCCACTGTTCTACTTTTGCCCCAAATGTTGCCTCCTCAGAGGAGTCTTCTCAAACGGCTGGGTCTGAGGTCACCATCCCCCACTCCAAGCAGCACTCCACTTCCGGAGGCATCAAAGTATATTAGCAGGCCAAAGCTGGCCCACCTGTTGTTGGTTCAGGGTTGTTTGTTGTCTGTTTGTTTTTGTAAACCAGGTTTTATTGGAACACAGCCATGCCCATTCATTTCCATACTGCCTTTGATTGCTTTCCCACCGCAGCGACAGACTTGAGTAGTCAAAACAGATCATACGACCTGCAAGCCTAAAATGTTTGCCATCTGGCCTTTCACAAAATAAGTTGGCCCACCCTCACTCTGTCCTGTCACTCCATTTGTTTTCTTCTGCACATTTCTCATTATGTGTGTGCGTCCATATCCTGCCCCTAGAAGCTAAGCTCCATGCCTGTGGTCTTCACCATTGCACCTCTAGCACCTAGATCAGTAGACAATCAATATATATTTTTTGGGTGATAAATGGCCTCTGGTGTGTTCTAATTTCATAGTCCCCAGGCAGTTTTCTCTTTATGGTTAGGCGAACCAAAGAAGAAAAATATCAGCCCCCCCTTTGCTGTTATATATTTCGTTGTCCATTACCAGCACTTTTTTTGCTTTGTTTTTGCTTTTCAAATAGGTGTCTGAAGGGCACTCCCACATAGTTCATTTCGATATTCTTACATTAAATTATTTAAATTAATTGTTTATTGATTCATTTTTAAATTATGAATACTGGCATTTTGATAATGATATTAATGCTCATTAATGAAGTTTCAAAATCCATAATCCACTTAATTTCTTAACAGGATACATTTTTTTTAACAAAACAAAGCTGGGAAGCATTACCTACTAAAAATGACAAGGTGTGACCATGATAATCCATGTCCAATCTTTTCTCTTCCCTACTAGAAAAACCCTGTAACATTTATCATGGAGAATAAGAAAGGAAACTATTCTATTCCTCTAGTAAATTCCTATGTGGCTCCTTCCAGCATTACCTCTTGACATCTCTGGCCCAAAAGACCAAAGAGCAATGAGGGGTGGTAAAATAGTAGGTAAATGAGTTTTACCAGAAATTTCTTCAGCTGAAATACTCACGAGAAAGAATTTCTAAACCAGCACTCTCCAGGAAGATCTTCTACCAACATAATCCCAGACATTAATAGATTGGCAATCTCTTGAGTTTTAGCTTGAATCAGTGTCAGGAGCCCAGTCACCCCTGAAACAGAAGAAGATCCAGTACTTGACCTTGAATATCCAATCTGCAACACTATGACCTCATCACACACCTTTCTTTCAAATGTCTACTGTGTCATTTTTTTTTAAGATTTTATTTATTTATTTGTCAGAGAGAGAGAGAGAGGCAGGCAGAGGGAGAAGCAGGCTCCCCGCTGAGCAGGGAGCCCGACCTGGGACTCCATCCCAGGACCCCAGGATCATGACCTAAGCCACCCAGGCGCCCTATACTGTGTCATTTAGATTCTCCAGGATCTTCCGTTTTAAACATCAAGGCTATCTTTATGTTCTAAGCCAGATGACTGTGTTTTCCTCCTTCTCTACTCATTATACCCCAAATAACTTAGATTTTTTTAAAGTTCTCACTCAGAATGGAGATGCTTTCCAATGTACATTATCAGAATTCTTAACATCCAGAACGAGTTTTCTTTTTCCTTTGCTTCCCCAAGTATTTGCCTTCAGAACATTTAAAAATAAATGCAGAGGGGGAAAAAAAAGTTTAAGGCATTTTATTTTATGTTTGTTGTTCCTATGTCAAGAATACCCATTGTGATGGTTTTATTCAAATAGAAATCTCACTTCCCTTCTCGGAGCTCCACGTGAAAGAAGTTCCCAGGGTTAGGGAGAAACAATACACAATACCAGTACTTCCCAAAGGATAGCCCCCTGGAAACTCAAATACATGTCCTATATAATTTGTTTATTTAACTTCCCCCTTCGATGCTATCTAATCTAGTGCCCCCAATCAAGGTCTATTCTCTCACCCTCCTTTATATTCTTCCTAACATGTGTCACCGTGTGACTGTCATTCCCAGGATGCCTTACTCACATTGTCTTCCCTCACTAGCATAGAAGCCCCAGTCTTACAGTCCAGTCATTCCTCGGGCTCTGTGAACAGTATCTACCCAACAGTAGGTGCTCAATAAATATGTGTCAAGAGCAGCGGATACTTTGGGTTCTCCTTCCTAACCACATCCCTTTTATTCTTGTGTTTCTTTGTATCCCTTTTTTTAAAAGATTTTATTTATTTATTCATGAGAGAGACAGAGAGGGAGAGGCAGAGGGAGAAGCAGGCTCCCAGCTGAGCAAGGAGCCTGATTCGGGACTGGATCCCAGGATGTTGGGATCATGACTTGAGCCGAATGCAGACGCTTAACCCACTGAGCCACCCAGGTGCCCATCTTTGCATCCTTTTATGTGCTTTTGATTTCAATGGCCCCATCCCTTCGATTCATCTTCAGAGCCCTGCTCTGGGGCTACCAGAGCTGTTTCACCATATTATGCAGAGCACTTAAGTGCCTGGCATTTACACCTCCCCTGGGCAGCCCACAACCAAGGACTGACTGATGCGCAAGTAAGAGAGCACAGCTCCCCTGCCCACAAGTGCTCACCTCAGTATCTGTTTCTAAGGAGCCAGACCGAAGACACTGAGTGATCAAATGAGTGTGCCAACATTTTACACGAACTCAAATTGTTCCTTGAAAATTACACGGTAATAAAAAAAAAAATACCAACCACATTGCTCTGGATTCTCCTCAAAACAGTAAGGGTTGGATATTTACCACCTGAATCTATAGTAAAATTAATTACCTGAGGCACTTTAGAAAGGGCTCAGCTTCAAAAGTAATTTCCTAAACAATAACTATAAAGCACTGGAAAAAAGAAATGACTGAGTCAGTCCCTGTTAACCATGCAGAATTATATGTCTTTGAATTAATGCTATGATTTGAAAAGCATTGCTCTTTTAAAAACAACAGAAGTATAACAAAGAAGAATTTTAAATGTATTTGCCTTCAATGCTGCCTGCTTCTCATAACTCCCCACTAATATGTTCATGTCTCGGTCCAAAGGTGGGTAAAATAAGTTTATTTTGCATTCCTCAGAGTATCATTAGCAAAAACGGTAGCATCTCTGCATGACTAATTTTGATCAAATTGTGCTTCATCTAAGTATCTAAAATGCCAGGTTTGCTTTTCAAATGTCCTTGCATTGCCTCCCACAATTCATTTTCCTCTACTCAGGTGGTAAAAGGACACCACATCAAAGGCCAGATCCCAAGCATTACTGGCAGATCTGGAAGTAGATAATGGTAGCAATTTCAAGTCCAGGTAAATATAATTTTCTGAAATCAATTCTAATAAAAAAAGACAACCAGTTACATTTCCATTTCCCTGCCTTGAGAATCTTGCAGCTATGCAGGTGGCGAGTCTTTTCCAGTAATGCTTTTAGGATCGTGACTCACATTTAAAGAAATAAAGAATGACAGTTTTTATAAGCAGTAGTTGGAATTAGCCCCAGTAACTAAATACGCATACCTCCATTCTTATACATTCGGTTCTCATATATGTAGTTCCCACAGCTTCTGTCAGCTTGTTGCTTCAGCAAATTCTTTCTCTGTATCCCCTCTGACACTGAAAGTATACGAATTAAGAGCTATTCTCAACAAAAATCCATAGTGGCTTGGGGCACCTGGGTGGCTCAGTCTGTTGATTTCTGCTCAGGTCATGATCTCAGGGTCATGAGGGTGAGCCCTGAGTTGGGCTCCACACTCCGCAGGGAGTCTGCTTGAGGACTGTTTCCCTCTCCCTCTGCCCCTCCCCCTGCTCATGCTCTTGCTCTCTCTCTAAAATAAATAAATCAATCTTAAAAATAACTCATAGTGTTTCGCTTTATTGTGTACGCATTTCTCCTGAATTCCTAGCTGTAATCAGAATACTGCATCTTCACAAGATTGCTATCTCTGGTATTAACTCTGAAGAACTGATTTTAGAGCCTAAGGCTCAAAAGACTTTGTTCACTTCATGGTTTTGCTTACATGGACTTAGTGTGGACCCATGTTCACCACAGTCACTTCTGGTGCCGGCACCCACGACAATAGGGTGTTTCTACAAAAGCCTTGGGCCTCCCCATGGCTTTGCACAGCACTTTCTCCACACTTAAGGGGATGCCCAACTGGACCTCCAGGGCATGGTGTAGTTGCCCCATTCTCAACCACTTCAAAATTTCCGTAGAAAAATATCTATGGAGATAAATCAATACTAGCAACATCATGTAGTCACAGAAAGTACATCTTCTATTTTATGCAGACAAGCATGTGACCAGTGCAGTAAACTATGATACTCGTGTGCATGTGAACTAAGTTGTTACCAAAAGCATGCAGGAAAACTCATTCAGCACCTTTGTGGATGTGTCTAACATTCTGCTGTGTAGTAATAATGCATAAATAGTAAGCAGTTCTCATAAGTCGCCGTGATCACTTTGGCCAGACCAAGTTTGATAGTTTATGCTGTTGGTGTGTTTGTTTTCCCTATGTGTGTGTGTGGTTGAATAATGTTTGTAAATGTCAATATCAGCAATTTTCCCTAACATCATATAAACCCAAACAATAAAAGACCCCAGTCCAAAGACTGACTCCCCTCCCCCACCCCTCCTGCGGGGGCTCCAGGGGCAGCAGACCTCACCCACTGACCCTAAAGCCAGATATTGTGTTCTCACCTTCAATGTTCTTCTTATCCTCTGGATACGTCATCTCCCAGGCTATTCACACCACTGCTTACTCAACTTGAAAGAAGCATTATAGAGTCAATTAACACTGTTCTGTCTTTCCTCCAAAAAGCGGGGCCCCATTCTCTAAAGGCCCCACATTGTTACAAAAGCTCAAAAAAATGTATCAGAGGGGCACCTGGAGGGCTCAGTTAAGCATCATGACCAGGTCATGATCCCAGAACCCTGGGATCGAGCCCCATGTCGGGCTCCCTGCTCCCCCAGGAGTCTGCTTCTCCCTCTCCCTCTGCCACTCCCCCTGCTTGTGATCGCTGTGTGTGTGTGTGTGTGTGTGTGTGTGTGTGTGTGAAATAAATAAATAAAATCTTGAAAAAATGTATCAGAGAAGCCCAGGTCATCTCTGTCCCTCAGAGTCTAGTATTCAGAACTGACACATTATAACCTATGATCCTAAACATCCATTCCCACAGCTCACACCATTCAGATTCCAGGGCAATATTTCTTTACAGGTCTTGTCTATGCCCTATGATCTCAAAATGAAAGCTGACTGCAGCTGAATGACATGAAAGTTTATGGAATATATCTTTTCTCACTCTGGAGACACTGCTTTGACTTTGGGGGAGATCTGAGATACAGAGGCACTTAAGTAAGACAAAATACAAATTAGTTAATTTCTCAAATCTTTTCTCTCCAAGTGAATGCAATAGATTCTTGTATTAACCAATGGTGTCAAAGCTTCTCTTCATCTTCCAACTCAGAGGGATTAGTTCTGGGGGACACACAAATTACCATTATATTGGCAACACTTATATATTGGCCCTTAGGAATATATATCTAGTAATATTAGCCAGTTCATGTTACTCTTAAATTATATACATGCAGGTTTGGATGTGACATTCATGAAACATGATGGTATTTTTAGTACCGCTGCATGACTCTAGATATTGCTTTAAGAGACTAATAAATCACAATTATATGTGATAGTCACTTGTATGACACAGAATGTGATATTGTGTGAACTTCTGGCCCCCCCCAACCAAAAAGTATTTCAAAAGAGTGACTGTGACCGTAAAGAACTTTTAACAACACCTTCAACAATTCATTTCACTTCTATTTTTTTCATGTGTACAATCAAATGGCGCTCTCAGGGTGTGCCTGCAACCACCTGAGAGTTCCAAAACCCTTTCCAGAGACCCACAACTTCAAATTTATTTTCATAATAATACAAAACTATTATTCTTTTCACTGTGTTAACATTGGCCCAGATGGCACAAGAGCCGTGATGGATATGACTGCTGGTGCCTTAGCACAAATCAAGTGATGGCAGGAAATCTAGTAGTAATCACTATATTCTTCACCACTGTACACGCACATTAAAAAAGGCGGGGGGGGGGCACCTGGGTGGCTCAGTCAGTTAAGCGTCTGCCTTCGGCTCAGGTCATGATCTCAGTGTCCTGGGATCAGCCCCATATCAGGTTCCCTGCCCAGCAGGGAACCTGCTCCTCCCTCTCCCTCTGCCCCTCCCCCGCTGCTTGTGTTTTCTCTCTCTCTCTCTCTAATAAATTTTAAAAATATTTAAAAAAAGAAGGGTACCTGGCTGGCTCAGTTGGTGGAGCTTGTGACTCTTGATCTTGAGGTTGTGAGTTCAAGTCCCACGTTGGGTGCAGAGATTACTTAAAAATAAAATATTTTAAAAAAAAAGAACACAGGCAGACCTCAGACCACCACAATAAAGGCAATATCATAATAAAGTGAGTCAAATGAACTTTTTGGTTTCTTAGTGCATATAAAATTTATGTCTATGCTATTAGGTGTGCAATAGCATTATGTCTAAAAGAACAAGGTACATAGCATAATTTAGAAATCCTTTATTGCTGAGAAATGCTAACCATCATCTGAGCTTTCAGCAAGTCATAATCTTTTTGCTGGTGGAGAGTCTTGCCTCGATGTGAATGGCTGCTGACTGATTGGCGTGGCGGTTGCTGGAGGTTGGGGTGGCTGTGGCAAGTTCCTAAAGTAAGACAAGAGTGAAATTTGCCACACTGGTTCACTCTTCCTTTCAAGAAGGATTTCTCTGTAGCATGCGATGCTCTTCAATAGCATTTTACCCACAAGAGAACTCCTTTCAACATGGGAGTCCATCCTCTCAAACCCTGCCACTGCTTTATCCACCAGATTTCTGCCATATGCTCAACGCTCTCAACCCTTTGCTGGCCTTTCCAGTCTTCTCAGCATCTGCTGCAGGAGAGATTCCATCTCAGGAAACCGCTTTCTTTGCTCCTCCAGCAGGAGCAACTCCTCTGTTCAAGCTCTATCATGAGACTGTAACAGTTCAGCCACGTCTTCAGGCTCCACTTCTCACCCTAGTTCTCTGGCTCTTCCACCCTCCTGCAGTTCCTTCCTCCACTGAAGCCTCGAACCCCTCAAAGTTTTCCATGAGGGTTGGAATCAACTTCTTCCAAATTCCTGTGAATGTTGATATTACGACTTCTTCCCATAAATCATGAATGTTCTTAATGAAATCTAGACTGGTGAATCCTTTCCAGAAGGTTTTCAATTGACTTTACTCAGATCCATCAGAAGAATCACTATCTATGGCAGCTATAGCCTTATGAAAAGTTATTTCTTAAGCAAGAAGACTATAAAGTTGAAATGACTTTTTGATCCATGGACTGCAGAATGGATGTTGTGTTGGCAGCATGAGAACAACATGAATCTCATTGTCCATCTCCATCAGAGCTCTTGGGTGACCACGTACATTGTCAATGAGCAGTCATATTTTGAAAGGAATTTTTTTCCTGAACAGTAGATCTCAACAGAGGGCTTCAAATATTCAGTAAACCATGTTGTAACCAGGTGTACTGTCATCCAGGCTTTGTTGCTAGAGCACAAGCAGAGTAGATTTAGCATAATTCTTAAGGGCTCTAGGATTTTCAGAATGGTAAATGAGCACTAATTTCAACTTACAGTCACCAACTACATTAGCCCTTAACAGAAGAGTCAACCTGTCCTTCGAAGCTTTAAAGCCAGGCACTGACTCTCTCTCATAATAAAAGTGCTAGATGACATCTTCTTCCAATAGAAGTCTATTTCATCTACACTGGATATCTGTTGTGTAGTGTAGCCACCTTCACTCATGATCTCAGCTAGATCTTCTGGAATAACTTGCTGCAGCTTCTACATCAGTATCTGCTGTGTCACCTTGTGCTTTGATATCATGGAGATGGCTTCTTTCCTTAAACCTCTTGAACCACCTCTGCTGGCTTCAAACGTTTCTTCTGCAGCTTCCTCACCCCTCTCAGCCTTCATAGAACTGAAGAGAATTAAGGTCCTGCCTTGGATTAGGCTCTGGCCCAAGGGAATGTTGCGGCTGGTGTGATCGTCTATCCAGACCGCTAAAACGTTCTCCATGTCAGCAACTAAGCTGTTTCTCTTTATTATCATTCATGTACTCACTAGAGTAGCACTTCTAATGTCCTTCAAGAACTTTTCCTTTGCATTCACAACTTGGCTAACTGTTTGGTGCAAGAGGCCTAGCTTTTGGCCTATCTTGTCTTTGGACATGCCTTCCTCACTGAGCTTAATCATTTCTAGCTTTTGACTAAAAGTAAGAGACATGTGACATTTCCTTTCACCTGAACACTTAGAGGCCATTGTCAGGTTATTAACTGGCCTGACTTCAATATTGTTGTGACTCAGGGAATAGGGAAGCCCAAGAAGAATTACCACAATGAATTTCCCCGTGGCTCTGTTGAACATAAGGAACTGTATCTGTTCTGAAATGGTGGTGAAAATATTAAGCCCTAGTGCCATTAAAAATTTCCTTTATATTAGATTATCCTCAATTTTTACAAATAGTAGAGAAACAAACAGTAACAATTCCTAATTCTTTTTTTCTAACACACTGCAGAAAAAAAGCAAAGGTCCCAGGCTATGGGACTGCACCAAACCTTACCTGCCCGTCCTGACAGCAAAGACGGCTGGGCTTATAAACTGGTAGAGTGGACCTTGAGGACCCAGGAGGGCCCTTTTAGCCCCTTTTCCCTTGTCACACTTTCAGCCTAAAATTCCAAGACTAGAGATTGATTGGCTTAACCTTAAAATAAGAATCCCCCTGAGAGAGGTGAAACATTTGAGTTCTTCTGCCCTTTGTAACTAGTGCAATTGAGTTTATTGGCTTCTCTCCCAAAGATGTGGAGCCTAGGAACCTTCAAGAGGGTGCCTTTGCTCCCTCTGCCTGGATATCCCGAGCAGTTTCACTCAGAGGTCCTGTTGCCTCCCCACACACTTCCAGGAAGCTGAGTCTAGGCCCTTGTACTCTGTGCACCCACTTCTCTCTTCCCACCAAGCATGGGGTTGGAGAGAAATGGGAGGCTGTATTTTTAGTCTAGGGTTAAGTCTTCCCTGCTATTATTTCTGACCTAGACAAGTTGTCTTTCCCACAATCTACTTCATAATCTACTCATAAAGTTATGGGAACAAGATCAAGAATTTTCATTCTCGGGGCCCCTGGGTGGCTCAGTCAGTTAAGCGCCTGCCTTTGACTCAGGTCATGATCTCAGGGTCCTGGGATTGGGCCCCGCATTGGGTTCCCCGCTCAGCGGGGAGCCTGCTTCTCCCCCCACCCTGCCCTTCTCCCCACTCACACACACACTCTTTCAAATAAATAAAATCTTTAAAAAAGAGAGAATTCTCATTCTCTTGTCTTCTATATCCCTTCCCTGAAGCAATGGGCACAAAATAAAAAATCCATAATAATATGCTCTATGATGTCATCATTCATCCATAATATGAGTGCCATGAACTCCAGTCCTCCATCTAGCCCCCATTTTCAAACAAGGATAGGTTAATTGTGGCAGCCTCCTAGGAGGGGCGGAGGAATGACATGGAAGTAAGAGCAAGGCTGAATGGGAAGATGGTAGGCAAACCCAGATCAGAGAGCAGGAAGGAAGGTTGACTTCCACCAACAAACCTGGAAATTTCCGCCATCACCATTGTAGTCCCAGAAGTCCTAGCCAGGAACAGGACTCAGAATGGCCCCCACTGATAGGTCAGCTGTAGTGAACCGCTACCATCAGGATGTATAGGCAGGCCCATGGAATTCCTGATGAACTAGCCATGCAGACTTACCCCAGGTATTTTACTAGTCATGAAATAACCCAACCCCACAGTCTGTTACTGATGTTTTTAGCTCCTGCTTTTCCTATTCTTTGTGGATATTCACTGTAGATATTACTGATCCTGCCTCACTGGGGAAAAGGGAAAGGAAAGATACAGAAATAAAATAAATTATATATATATATATATATATATATATATATATATATATATATCTCAAATAATATCCTACTGCAGAGGATGTAGGAGGTCAAGTAACATTAGGTCACTCAGCTACTACATGGATGTATACCGAGCATTACTTTGGAGTTAGACTCAGCAGAACCTGAGGTTGGTTGGATACAGTTTATGAGAAGCAGGAAGGGTCAAAGAGAACCCCCAGGTTTCTGGCTTATGCATCTGGGCAAATGGTGGTGTCATTTAGTGAAATAGGGGGCACAGGAAAAGAGGGGGTTTCAGCTGGGAGAATGATGTGTTCCACTTTGGACCATTGGTTTTGAGACGCCTGTGGTCCATTTAGCAGATTTCAAGGACACAGCAGCGAATCAGAAGAGGAAGCAGCCAGCTATGTCTGCAATGGCAAATGGGCCATCCTGTGTTCTCTGCAGCCAGAGGGAGGCCTTTGAAAGACAGGCCTGGCTGATTGGTAATTAAGTACATCAGAGTGAAGGCATACATCTCCATTAGAGTGGCTGTAGGCCATTAACACCCTCTGCAGCACTCTTCACTTAATGCTGCTCTCAAACAAATAGCACATCTGGCAAGTTAATGCCAATTCCATGGCCATTAATATCTGCAAATCAAAACTTGTCTCTCAGTAACACGCAGAGTGAAACAAAATGGCATTCAAAGGGGCTAAGTGATTATTCCATGCTAAGTGATGCTATTCATGAACCTCATAAAGTGTCTGCTTGTCATTGTTCTTTAACCAACCCACCTTGCTCAATCCATAATCTGAAACCCTGGGTGAGGTTTGCTAGTGTCACATTCCAGGGGAAATCACAGAAACAATTTAGCAGGATGCTGATTAATAAACTCATGGCAATATATCATCTATCACATCAACAGCAATTGCCCCCAGGTGACACAGGGCTTGACTAAAAGAATCTCCTTTTTTCCAAAATTGAAACCCAACGTAAGCTGAAAAATATTTTGATTCCCTTTATAAAGACAGAGATATCAGTATGTCTGTGTTGCAAACTAACCTAAGCTAATTTGATCATTCAACAGATTGTCAGATTAGAAGTAAGTAAGGCTGTCACTCTACAAACTCTACAAACTCCAGGTGGATAATACAATAGAAATCTCAAACCCAATGTTGCCACACATATGAATTTAGAAACAAATCAGGAGCAAAAGCTGGTTACCCTAAGAGATCCTGGGATTAAGCCCCGCATCGGCCTCCCTGCTCAGTGGGGAGTCTGCTTCTCCCTCTGTCCCTCGCCCTGCTTGTGCTCTCTCACTCTCTCTCTCTCAAATAAATAAATAAAATCTTTTTAAAATTAAAAAAAAATAAAACACTAGTGCTAACCTTCTTGGAATGTGGATTCCGTTAGAGGGCTCAAAGTGTTAATTAAGCAACCCTACCTAAAATGTGTATTCTTGATTAAAGCATCTCAAAATGTTAGTTTAAGGCCCTAGGATTTAGATTAATGTTAACTTACACCCATATGTATATCATATACTGAAATTTTTTGAGAGAGAGAGTGTGCAAGCGAGGAGGGGCAGGGGAAGTGGGAGAGAGAGAGAGAGAACCTCAAGCAGGCTCCATGCCCACCATGGAACCCAATGTAGGACTCGATCCCATGACCCTGAGACCATGACCCAAGCAGAAATCAAGAGTCTGACACCCAACCGACTGAGCCACCCAGGTGCCCCTCACATACTGAAATATTTTAAAGTGAAAATCACACATAGACAATATGACATTTGGGTTTTTATTTTTGTCCTTGCTTTGATGTTAAAAATAAAACCAAAACTCATAGCATGGGCTATGTTCCAATTATCTTTTACTGTGTAACAAACCATCTCAAAACTTAATAGAATCCACTGTCGAGCATTGTGATTACAGTTAATAATACTGTATTACAGGGGCACCTGGGTGGCTCAGTTGGTTAAGCGACTGCCTTCAGCTCAGGTCATGATCCTGGAGTCCCTGGATCGAGTCCCACATCGGGCTCCCTGCTCAGCAGGGAGTCTGCTTCTCCCTCTGGCCCTCCCCCCTCTCATGTGCCCTCTCTCTCTCTCTCTCTATCTCATTCTCTCTCTTTCAAATGAATAAATAAATAAATCTTTAAAAAAATAATAATAATACTGTATTACATACTTGAAAGTCACTAAGGGAGTAGATCTTAAATGTTTTCACCACAAAAAAAGTAATGGTAGCCATGCAGTGTGATAAATGTGTTAGCTAACAGCTCCGGGGGTGACCATTTTGCAACACCTAAGTGTACCAAATCAACATGTTGTGCACCATAACCTTACACAATATTATATATCAGTTATATCTCGGGGGAAAAAAACTTTAATAAAGTAAAACAACACTAATCGTCATCTATTTTGTTCACAAATCTACAATTTGGTCATGGCCAGTTGGAGGCAGTAACTCTGCTCTGTTCCACAGGAACAACAGGAAGGGGAGTCAGGTCTAGAATCATAGGAAGGCTTCTTGACTCACCTCTCTGATACCTGGGCTGGGAAGACTCAAACATGGGCTCAGCTGGTGCCTTCAGTCTGAGCATCTATAAGTGGCCTCCCCACTTATCAATGTTTTCAGCTTCTGACAGAATGGTGGCTGGGTTTCCAGAGGGAGCATCCCCAGAGTGAGTGTTACAAGAGAACCAGAGAACATGGCCTTTTCAGGCCTCTGCTCAGCAATCACGCAGCCTCACTTCCACAATGTTCTGTGGTGACAAGCCACCCCAGATTCAAGGGAGCGGAATGAGACCTCACCTCTAGAAGGGCAGTGGTTGATCACACTGCAGAAGAGCATGGGGGATGGGAGATGGTGGCAGCCAACCATTCGAAAAAGCAATCTGCTGCAGGCTGGGACTAAAAATGAATAATATGTGGTCACTGGGTCTTTATCCTGAAAGAACTCATAATTTAATTGTGGAAACAGAAATATAAACTAATAATTACAATACAAGATGGCGGTAGATCAGGGATCAGCAAACTGTAACTTGCCTCCTGTTTTGTAAATAAATTTTATCGGGACATAACCATGCCTTTTCATTTACACATTGTCTATGGCTGCTTTCATGCTACAATGACAGAGCCGAGTAGTTATGACAGAGACCATATGGCCCAGAAAGCCTAAAATATTTACTTTCTGGTCTATTAGTGAAAAAACTTGCTAACCCCTACAATAGATTCTAGTTAAAAAAAAAAAAAAAAAAGCTTTGGCAGTGTTGAGGAAAGGAAAATTAATTTTTTATAGGAATTTCAAAGATATGAAAAAGGTAAAATTTAGACTGAATTTTATTCAATGACTTATTCCTATTTGCCTTGTCTGAGAGAAGATTTAGGGTGGTTGACAAGGATGTGGAAAGGAGAACTAGGCATTCTCCCAGCAGTGGTGTTGGAGAAGGGACATTCCGGGCAAAAGGAGCGACACACATATAACATGTCTAAGGAAATGAAAGGGTGGTCTGTTCATAGAACTATAAAGAATCCAGTGCAGTGGACCATGTGGTGGATGCTCCAGGGCCAGAAAGGAGTGAGAGGTCATGTGAGACCAAGAAATATGGAGTCCGGAGCCCGAAAACTCTCAGGAGACCATGATGAAGACCTGACCCGGGCAGAGCCAGTAGGAATGCAGAAGCAGGGTTATGTCCAGACACTCATGGGGATCATTCCCCCACTTACTCAGCTGGCTCTTCATTTGTGACCTCATCAGAGATGTCTTCTCTAATCAATGTATCTAAAATGGCAACTCCCTTCTATTAACCTGTGTTCCCTTACCTTACTTTTTTTTCCTAGCAATTAATACCAGCTACCATTATGCTCTTATTTGTCTGTTGCCTATTTTCCCCCATCAGATATGTTTCAAGAGCATAGTCTTTATCTGTTTTTTGGTGTTTTTTTTTTTTTTTTTTTGCCATTACCCCAGTGTCTGGCAGCAATAGACTAATTTGTTGAATGAATGAATGAACCAATGAACGAACAACTAGGAAAATATCAAAGAGCAGAGTGACCACAATTCAGAAACAAACTGGATGTGGGAGGTGGGAAGTGGAAGGGGAAAACATGAGGGTCACTCCAAGATTTCTAGTTCAGTTGGCTGGGTAGATGTTGATGCCATCAACTAAGGGAAGTAGAACAGGTGTCATGGGGAACGAGGCATTGGGTGAGGAGACTGCAAGTTTGGTTTTAGACTGTTAAGTTTAAGGTGTCTCATAAAACCATTCAGAGTAACTATTCAATTGGCAGCTGGGCATACGGATATTAAATTTAGGAGAAAGGAACTGAGCATGAAGATCTGAGATCACCTGAGTATAGGTGATAGGTGATACCATGGCAGGATATGAGATTAAAAAAAAAAAAAAGGCAAAAAGAAGAAGAGAGCTGGTGACTGTATTTGGAAAGAGAAAACATCCTTTAAAAGGTTGGTGGAGAGGGGCGCCTGGGTGGCTCAGTTGGTTAAGCGTCTGCCTTTGGCTCAGGTCATGATCCCAGGGTCCTGGGATCGAGCCCCATATTGGGCTCCCTGCTCCCTCCTTCTCTCTCTCCCTCTGCTGTTCCCCCTGCTTGTTCTCTCTCTCTCTCTCTGTCAAATAGATAAATAAAATCTTTAAAAAAAAAAAAAAGAGGTTGGTGGAGAAAAAGGAACCAAGGAGACTTAGGGGACAGTCAAAGAAGAAGAGAACCAGAGGAGTTAGTACCAGGTGAGCCAAGAGAGCACGTTTTCAAGAAAGAGAATGGCCAACAAATTCAGTTGCAACAGAGGGCTTGTGATAGAAGAACCCGTGAGGGGATCCCCAAGGATATCCAAAATGTTCCCATGGTGACTTCCTGTTGGGCATTTTTCTCATTTAGAGATTAAATTTCTCCTGCTACCCTCAGAGAAATAAGATTCATCGATCTGGAGACCAAAATTCTACTTTTGGTCTGCAGTTGACAGCCTATGTTGTCTCTGTGACCAGGTAAATAAATCCCTGGTAAAGGGAATGTTAATCCAAATCATGTTAATAATACCACAACTCCAACTACGTGGGCTAATCATCAGGGTGTCCACTCACTGGCTAATGAACTCCTGTCTTGGGTAATTAAAAAAACAATATGGAGTCATCATTTTGAGTATGAATCACAGCCACGAATAGATTTGCTTCAGTCATTAATTGAAGTAAACAAGGCATTGCAAGGGAACCAGCAGTGAATTCTTGGCGAAAGGTGGTAATTTCCTCTCTGAATCTCAACCTATGTTTTTATTTACTTTCCTTTTGCTCTTTCAGATCCACTCTCACCTCAATATGACATCTATTCTCCCCGCCCCTCCTTCTGCCCCTAAACCATAGTTGTCTCCTAAAATCCAGTCTTCATTCTTCCGGCCTTCTACTACACTCATCCCTGTCTCCTCCAATTCTCTGTCCTCCTTCTGCTTTCTAGCTGGTCATATAGTTTATATTTCCTGTGATTGTTATCATTACATGGAACATCAGCATATGTAGTTATATGCAAAATATTACCTACAATGTATTGGTAGGAGTGCTGCCTGTTTAAGACAGTAGCCGGTTCAGGTCATCTTTTTTTTTTAAGATTTTATTTATTTCTTTTTTTTTTAAAGATTTTATTTATTTCTTTGACAGAGAGAGACACAGCGAGAGAGGGAACACAAGCAGGGGGAGTGGGAGAGGGAGAAGCAGGCTTCCCGCGGAGCAGGGAGCCCGATGTGGGGCTCGATCCCAGGACCCTGGGACCATGACCTGAGCCAAAGGCAGACACTCAACGACTGAGCCACCCAGGTGCCCCAAGATTTTATTTATTTCTTTGAGAGAGAGTGAGAGAGAGCATGAGCTGGGGGAGAGGCAGATGGAGAGGGAGAAGCAGGCTCCCCACTAAGCAAGGAACCTGATGTGGGGCTTGATCCCAAGGACCCTGAGATCATGACCTGAGCTGAAGGCAGACACTTAACTGACTGAGCCACCCAGGCGCCCCTAAGGTCATCTTTTTATATTAAAGTCAAAGATGATATTCTGACTTATGATAAAAACAAAGCATTCTGAGACAGAATATCGTCTCATCTGAGGATGAGATTGGGCAGAGTTTAATTCAAACTGGGGACTAGACTAGTTCAATTAAGAAAACACTGACTCAGAGGGAAAATTATATTAAAATTAAATAACTTTATGTGCAGCATAACAAAAGTTGTTATACAAGTTTTCTGTCATGAATTATTGTTTCCTGGACAGTGTGTTTCAAAGGCTCTCTACTGCCTGTCATATAAAAACCAAACTAAGAATCTGGGCTTCAGTTTCTTCAATTATGAAATGGCCATGCTGGTCTTGAAGAGTGATCTTCAAAATTTTGAGCAGCCCAAAACATAAACCAGATTAAAGTAGAGCCATCAGATGAAAGCATGCACAGGAACCAGATCCTACCAACTCCTACCATGCCCCTTCCCCCTGCCCAGCAGCCTCCACAGATAAATCACTGACGTGGAAGATCTCCAAGTTTCTTCCTCGCTGCTTGGATTCTCTCCTGAACTTAGACTTCAGTGTCCTCCATTAAATGGTCTAGCCTTCCTTTACCAAACTCGGTTTTCTCCATTCCCTCTCAGGGTTCAGGATACAGACCCAAATGCCAATGGACAAGGTGGAAATTGAGGCAATCCAGAAGTCCATCCCTCATCTAAAGGGTTTACCAGTCCAGAGTTGCCAGATCTTCCCATTTGTCCAAAGAATCTAGAAATCTGACTCTTCCTTTTAAAATCTAGAGATTTTTTAAATGTTGGTAGCTATGATGATTAATTTATGTGTCAACTTGCTAGGTTATGGTGCCCCATTGTTTAGTCAAACACTAGTCTAGGTTTTGCTGTTAAGCTATTTTGTACACGTGGTTAACATCCACAATCAGTTGATTTTAAGCAAAGGAGATTACCTTCTATAATATGGGAGGGACTCACTCAATCACTTGAAGGCCTTAACAGCAAAAAAACTGAGATTTTCTGGAGAAAAGGGAGGAATCCTGTCTCAAAAATGTAAACAGAAATCCTATTTGAATTTCCAGTCAGCCAGCCTGCTCCAGAGATTTCAGACTTCACACACACACACACACACACACACGCTTGGTTCTGTTTCTCTGAAGAATCCTGACAGATAAAGTAGCTAACTCAAACTTTTGTGAATCTCGGTAGGCCAAACAAAAGACATGCACGAACGCAGACTGTACTTACAAACCACCGGTGTGTGGCCTCAGTGCCATGCCATCCAGCCCATCTTCTTGGGAGCCCCTATTTTTATGCATCCCTGGTCATGGTTACCACTGTGCCCTTTCTCCACCAGGAAAGGCTTCCCCATTTTATATTCCCAGTCAAATCCAATGCCACCCAAAGGCACTATGCTCAAGGCTCTTCTCTTTCAGGAAGCTTCTATAATAATTTGATGCCATGATGATCTCTATGCATTACTTTTAATTCCATCTACACTTAATGTTCATAGATAGAGTGTGCTATGTGATGCCATCTTTGTGATATTTTTAATTGCTCTCAAAACATTATTCACCTTGTCTCTCCAGGACTAATAAAGGTCTCACCTCTAGTGATTGTTTCCCATCATTCAACAACTTGTACCAAAATCAAATTGCTCTAGAAATTAGAAAACATGATGAGTTCCAGTCTCAGCTCTGTCACAAGTTAAGGGCATTATCTTGGCAAGGTCTCCAGGCATCTCTGTGAAGCAGGATAAAGCTAATTAATGGCAAAAATTTACCCACTGCTCACCATAATCCAGTACTATGAGCTTTAAGTGCTTTGATCCATTTAATCCTTAAAATTGTATGAGGTGGGTACTATTGTATAGAATAAACTAAGACCCAGAAATATTAAGCAATTTGCCCAAGGCTAGCTTGCAAGCAATGGAACCAGCATTTGGACCCAAGCAGCCTGGTTCCTTAGCCCACATTCCTAACCACTATACTAAGGAGACTCAAAATACATATTGCATAATTCCCAGCAGCTCTAAAATTCTATGATTTTACTTCTAAGATCATCTTCACTCAGTATGCTCTTTATTATAAGACACAATAAGGACTCACTACATGTTTGTTAAAATGAGTCAACTACTTTTCAGTTAATTTCAGTTTCATTACCATGATGGCAGGTCATGTTGTGTGAGTGTAGGGGACTAGGTTTGACTGAACTCATAAGTCACCAGTAATAGGTCCTGATCATAAGGACCGATTTGGCCATCAAATGCCCCATCTACACTTCATCCTATTCCTAAGACTTATAAGTCCCATGAGGTTAGATTATACTGAACATCATTTGTTTCCTGCAAAGCAAGATGAACAGTTATCTCCAGAACTAGTTTGTAAGGCAAGCCTTTAACCAAAGAAAATGAAAATACTAATTCAAAAAGATGTATGCACTTCTATGTTCACTGCAGAATTATTTACGATAGTCAAGATATGGAAATAAGCCAAGTCTCCGTAGATAGATAAATGGGTAAAGAAGATGTGGTGTACTGGAATATTACTCAGCCATAAAAAAAGGATGAGAGCTTGCCATTTGCAACAAGGTGGATGGATCTAGAGGGTATAATGCTAAGGGAACTAAGTCAGGCAAAGGCAAATACACTATGGTATCACCCACGTATGGAATTTAAGAAACAAAGTAAACAAACAAACAAAGAAAAAGGAAGAAAAAAACCCAGACTCTTAAATATGGAGAACAAACTGGTAGTTGCCAGAGGGCAGGTGGGTAAGGGGATGGGTGATAGATAAGGGAAATTAAGAGTACACTTATCATGTTGAGCACTGAGTAACGTACAGAATTATTGAATCATTACACTGCATACCTGAAACTAATATAGCACTGCATGTTAATAATACTTCAATTTTTTAAAATAAGTAAATAATTTTTTTAAAAATCTTCAATCAGTGGCACACCTGGGTGGCTCAGTCAGTTGGTCATCTGACTCTTGATTTCAGCTCAGGTCATAATCTCAGGGTCATGAGGTCAAGTCCTGCATCAGGGTCTGTGCTCAGCCTGGAATCTGCTTGAGATTCTCTCTCTCTCTCCCTCTGCCCCCACCACTCACACTCTCTAAATAAAGAAACAAACAAACAAACAAATAAAAATCTTGAAAAAAATAAATAAATAGGAGCACCTGGGTGACTCAGTCAGTGAAGCATCTGCCTTCAGCTCAGGTCATGATCTCAGGGTCCTAGGATCGAGTCCCGCATCGGGCTCCCTGCTCAGCGGAGCATCTGCTTCTCCCTCTGCCCCTCCCCGTACTCATGCTCTCTTGCTCTCTCACTCTCAAATAAATAAAAATCTAGTAAATAAATAAATAAAAATCTTCAATCGGCCAAAAAAAAAAGGACATCACAAGCTATGACTGATCATACAGTTGAGGTCAAAATAGGCATTTCCAGCTGGCGGCACAACCACAGAATAGGAGTTAACTATTTGCCAACAGGGCCAGAAACAATGACCTTAAACAATGGGAGTTAAGCTGGATATAGCAGATGCTGTCAATAATCCACTCATGTCGCCTTGGCCTAACACCACCTGCCCCAACCAGGTCTTCAGGAAATGGTTCCCAAAATACCAACAAGTTCCAGCCTCAAGCACCTGTGTCTCTCTGCCGAAGGACATGCTCGGGCCAAGCCTAACAAGGACCAGAAGTGCGGAAGGATTTATGTGGCCAGGGGCAACCCCCCGACCAATGAAGGATAAGTAATCAACTTTCTCCCCCGTCAGTAGGATGTTCCCAGGGCTGCTACACACTTTTTTTTTTTTTTTTTTTTTTGGAGCATCCCAAAGAGATTGAGCCCCTGTGCCCCCAGTGGTCATCAAAATAGCCTTTATTGATCTTCCCTCACTCTCTATCTCTCCATCTAATTCTATCTCTGTGCTTCCTGGCATCATTTCCCAAATAAACTCCTGGCACCCAAATCCTTGTCTCAGTTTGGAGGCTGTTGTTTTGGAGGAACATAAAACTAAGACACCAAACCTTCCATTCCCAGTTTGTTCACTCCTACATCTCAGTTTCTAAAGCTGCGATCTTCAAATCAACATGGCAGCATACTTCCCAGAGCAGCCATGTAATAGTCAGTGCTTTGAGTCTGCCATTTGGGGAAGCCACCAAATTGTGCATGACGATGCTTTGTAAGACTGTGTAAGTACACGTGTATACACATGCACACAGAGAAGCAGCAAAATAATGTGGGTCAACATTTCCCAAAACATATTCCAGGGAATGGTATTTTAATAAATTTTGCTAGAAAAATCATCTTAATGTCAAATTAAATTTTTTAATGTCAAATTAAATTTTGGGCTGGGTTGCTTAAAGGATAGAGAGGTATATTGTACGTACCATGATTCTGCTGTGCAACACAAAAATGTGTCTATTTGCTATAACTGAATTCTCTTGTCCTTGAACTTCTACTCTCGCCAACAGGGAGAACTAAAACTTGCCAATTAAAAGTCTGTCAGTCTCGTCAATTCTAAAAAGTCACTTTTGGGGGCGCCTGGGTGGCACAGTCGGTTAAGGGGCCAACTCCTGGTTTTGGCTCAGGTCATGATCTCAGGGTCATGAGATCGAGCCCCATGTTGGGATCCCCACTCAGCGCAGAGTCTGCTTGAGATTCTCTCTACTTCTGCCCCTCCCCTCCATGCTCTCTCTCTCTCTCTTTAAAAAGAAAAGAAAAGGAAAGGAAAAAGGTCTCTTTGGGGTAAATATTTAGTTAACTCAAAGTTCAAACTTGCTATCAGAAGTTTCTCTCCCTCCAAGGATCTCACCATCTCACATCCTAAGGCGGTTTAGGGGCTCAGAGGCAAGTGCACAAACCTCATGGCCAAGAAAGGATGGAGAAAGCACACTGCCCTTTGGAGGGTCCCCTGTGGCCTTGGCCGAGCTGGACCCAGCTCCCCACCAGAATTAACTGGAGAGATTATTAAAAATGCAGATTCCCAAGTCCTCTCTCTGGATGTTTTGATTCAGGGAGAATGGAGTGAAACCAAGAATCTATGTTTTTGACAAGTTTCCCAGAGGGTTCTGACATAGCCAGAGCAAAGCCTGGCATTGGGGAAATGCTAGGGTAGCCTGTCCCGTTGCCCACCAAGTTTTGAGCTTCCTGCCATACTGTAAAATAGGAAAGACTTACAACCTGTTGTCTCACAGTGATGTGTATGATTTAGCACTGTCATCATCTTTATTCATCATGAGGCATATTGGGGCAGAGGATATAAGCTTTCCATGTGCATGTTGGCACTGGTGGTAAATATACTGATACTGTAATTTAAATATGGTAATCATAACATTTTAAAAGCAGAACTGAGGAAATGAAAGGAGAAAAAGATCCTCTGGTATTAATTCCTGTTATTTCAATACCATTAAGAAGGAATAAGTTCTGGGTTGTCTGGGTGGCTCAGTCAGTTAAATGTCTTTGCTCTTGCTTTTGGTTCTGGCCATGATCTCAGGGACCAGGGATAGAGCCCGGGCTCTGTGCTCAGCTGGGAGTCTGCTTGGCAATTTCTTTCTCCCTCTGCCCCTCTCCCCGCTGCTCACGTGCAGGCTTACACGCATGCGCACACACTCACACTCTCTCTCTCTCTCTCTCTCTCCCTAAGATAAACTTTTAAATCTTTTTTTAAAAAAGTCATCAGTTCTAAGAAAAGCCACACAAAATCCGTGAGGGGAAAGAGGAACAGTTTTATGAACAAAGACCAAAAAATATTATGTATAATTTACTTAATAAAATCTACATCTAAAACTCTGAAAATTACATCTCATTTAAAAACTGCTGGAAAAAGAAGTTAGATGTTATTTTTCTATAATTGTGTACTTTAAAAACATTAGATAAAGTGCTGTTTCTGTGGTATTCTTTATGATAAAGAAGTTTATAGCATCACTTTTGAAGTATTTTTAAGTTGGATATTGTATCTTAATGAATACATAGGATTGGTTTATACCACCTAAAGTTGATATCAACAAAATCTCTCACCCGAAACAGCTTTGCATTTCAAATTCCCTGGAGTGAAATTTAACCTTCCAAAATCTGATCCAGAATATTATGTCAGCCGGCTCTTTCGAGGAGAACCTTTCCCTGACATAGCAGTCAAAACATGCTAGTTTGGATTTTGGTTATAAACAACTGCAAGATTTCAGCAGGTTCACCCACCAAAGTGCATTTCCTGCCCATATGAGTGCTCATTGTGAGTGAGCTAGGTAGCTCTGCCGGTCCCAGCCTTTGAAGGGCCGTGTTGACAAGGCTGCATCTCAACATGTACTCATGTGCTTCCAAGTTTTCCACAGCAGAGGGGAGGAAACGTGACAGCCTGTGACACAATTCTGCTCACCTTTCATTGGTCAAAGCAAATCAGTGATCATCTCAACTTCAAAGAGGGTGGGAGAATATTGTCTGACCACCTGCCTTCTAGGAGAACTGGAGAATTTGTCACTAGCCCTACTGACTATCACTTCCGCTTTGCTTCTTACTCCTCTGGACATTGGCACCAGATAACAATCCACACTATCTATCCCTCTGTTTTGGACTCATATTATCAATCCAACGAACTTACATTATTAATCCAATGACAGCAAAATATTTCCTCCTTTTAGACCCATCATATTAAAAGCAAAATCTCCTTTTATCTTAAAACCAGCATCCCTAGTATATCACAAATGGGTAGAGCCAGACTACGTAGGTACATTTTAAAAAAAGAGAAGTTGGTAGCCCCGCTGTGGCAGAGATGACTAGTTGTTCACCAAAGATGATGACCTTCCCCATCACTACCACTGGGTGGTCACTGGTGAGTTGCAACAGAGGCTGTATTTCTCAGACCCCTGCAATAGGCGGTTACATGACTCAGTTCTGGTCAATGAAATGTAGATGGAAGTGTCATTTCCCACTTTCAGGCCCAGCCCATAAAAATCTCCTGCGCCATACGCCATTCTCAACTTCTGGCTGGATGCTGATGCCTGTGGCAATCTAGAAAGCCGCATGTTGAAGATGGTAAAGCCTCGATCATCCTGGTCTCCAAAGGACCTTGTGACCCAGAACTTCCACCAATCCCCTACCCTGCTGATGATACATACAAATATTTTACTAAAAATAGTTTTATTTTTTTAAGTTTATAAAAATAAACTTGGATTATGATAGATAAACTTTAAGATGGGGTAGTATAATAATTGACAAAATACTCTAAAAGTGTAATTTTAAAAATGTTTTGGTTGACCTTGACAATGACAAGATCAACTAATGTAATTCCTTAGCTATTTAGGAATCTCTCTCCATTCCTTGGTGTATATTCTCTGGATAACTGCACCGCCTGATTAGAAGAGAACTTTCCAGCAAATGCAGGAAGAACTGCACTATTCTCCATGGTCCGGAAAAGGCTACAGAGGGGACAGCCAGTGTCTGGTTTTATAAAAGCCTTTACTTATCACTGATCTCCACATGGAGAGGAGATATAATCACAACATCAGTGATGGTCTAACGCTGATGGGCGTTAGACCATCAGCGTTAGATGTCCCTAAGTGTCTCATGACAGAAATAGTTCATAACATGTGAACTTAGATACGTGATACTACTTAAATTTTATCATGCTCCTCAAAGCCCTATCAACGCTACTATGTTGCTGCAAACAGAATGCTCTGTTTCTTTTCCCCCAGGGGTCACACAGAGAGGCTGTATTCCCCAGCCACCCTTGCCAGTTAGGTGGGTCACGTGACAGAATTCTGACCAGTGAAGTGACGGCACAAGAGATGTGAGCCCTTCTCAGACCCATTGGAGGCCTCAAGGCCTCCCAAGGGGAGAGCAGAACTAGCTGGTTCCTGAATGAATGCTTAGAACAGCATGGTCCCTACCCAACCAGCTCAGGACTATGACGAGAGAAAGCAATAAACCATGGAGATCTCGTTATGCAGTTAGCACACTTAGCATGCCCTCATGAATATATTAGGACTGTTGCCTTTGCCCCAGAGAACCACGTGCAAGGTTAAAACTAAAAGGGATGGTATGTAAAGTATACCTCAATAAAGCTGTTAATTTTAAAAAGAAAGTCCAGGGGTCCCTAGTGATGTATTCCAACCCCGCCTCTACTCCCATCCCCACCCCGTTGAGTTTGGCTCTTCCTACTTGTTTAACAACTCCTACAGAATGCTTCTTGCCTCGGCTGTCAGGAATACCCAGACTTGGCCACAGCCCACCCTCTCTTGGCCTCTTCTTGCATTCTAGGGTACTTAAGGAAATTTCAGTCTTCTGAACTTAGCCTGCCTATACTATGCCCTCTGCTAGAATGCTCTTCCCCCCTCACCTCTGCCTGCCCAACTCCACCTGTGCTCCCTGCCACCCCTACCGAGGCCTTCCCTTTGGAAGGCTCGGATGGGAAAGACATCTCTGAACTCCTACAACCCTTTTTCTGGACAGCTCTGAGGGTTCACCTATGCCCCCCGCCCCACCTCATCTATGTGTGATGACAATAGGTGGACATCTCTGCCCTGCTAAGGGGCAAGCTCCTTGCAGTCAGGGACTCCATCTGCCAGCACACGGATGATATTCAATAATAAACGTTAAATGAATGCATGCTTCGTGAGAAGAAGACATGATGGTCCAGCACCGGCCCCCACCCGGAGCACCCAGATTTACAAGGCAGAGAAGGCAGAGAGAAAAAGAAAAAAATCTCTTAATTAAGGACGTATGAAAAGTTGCTTAAATTTCAGACATTTTTAAAATAAAAATGCCTTTAGATAAACACTATTTCTGATCTATATTGATGTATAACACACACACAGAAAAGTGACCATCGAGGGTACAGCTTGATGAATATTCAGCCAAGTGGTCACCCCATGCAGCCCGCACGTCATCAAGAAACAGAGTGTTCTCAGCAATCCAGAAGGCCCTCCCCCCTGTCAGTAAATACTATTTTAAAAGAAAAGGAAGGAAGGGGAGGGGGGGCAGGCATCCACTTAAAAAGAAAATTAGAAACACTGCAACAGGCAGGGGGCGGGGGCAACTCCCGCCCTCGCGGACACACGCCCATGGGGCTTTTCCGGGTCCCGGGGAAAATTCTCACGGGATTAAACAGACCCACCAAATAGGTGATCGCAGAGCCAACACACACCGCCTGCTCTCCTGCGCTCTTTTTCTGAACCTGGACAGGCAGGGCATCCTTTGGGCTTCCTTCCAATGGGCTGTGCCTCCGCCAGACTCCAGGCAGAGAGCCCTGGGCTTTGGAAGGAACAAAGTCCCATATAAAGGCCTGAGAAGCAGCTTCTGTTATAATGTCACTCCAGGCCTCAGCGCTCTGAGAACAGGCTCCATTCAAGCCTGTCTACCAAGTCTCCGCTGTGCGCTGGAACAGGGAAATCAGGAACCGTCTTTGGTTTGGTTGCAGTTTTGTCTCTGCCGGGATCTTGGTATGAGATAGAGACAGGCATGTGGTGAGATAGTAGATAAGTGTGTAGGTAGTTAGATAAAAATTCTAGACTATCTGCAGGAAATTCTGAAGGCAAGGTCCCAGAGCGGGGGCTGGGCATCCATGATATGGGGGGATTTCTTGTTTATGGGTGGTACAGGTAGTTTGGGGTCTTATATTTCAGTTCCTTATATTAAGGGAACAACAAAGAGAACTAATAAATTGGATCAGGCAGAGGGGCTATAAAGGGGATGTTTCTAAAGCATTATAGTTCCTTATAATCTTAAACTTAATTCTTCCCACCTTCCACAGTCTGCACACCATTTTCCTCCCATATTTCCTGTTCTGAAGTTTCCAGAGGAGGCAAACTGCAGGGCTTTGGGTTACATGATTAGATGGGAGGGAGGGGGTGCCTGAGTTTTGGTTGATCTGGGAGATTTCAGGAGGATCACCCAATATTCCTGTTGCTTCCTGTAAGTGCAAGGGAATCTACTGATTTTCTTTTTTTTTTTTTTAAGATTTTATCTATTTATTTGTCAGAGAGAGAGCACAAGCAGGCGGAGCGGCAGGCAGAGGAGAAGCAGACTCCCCGCTGAGCAAGGGAGCCCCACACAGGACTCGATCCCAGAACCCTGGGATCATGACTGAGCCACCCAGGCGCCCCTCCACTGATTTTCAAAACAGATATTCTATACAAAATATCCACTCCACAAATATTTACCAAGGCCCTTGCTTTGCATGGGCCAAGCACTGTGTTAGGCCCTGGGGAATCTGGCGATGAGCAGAGCAGTCACTGTCCCTGAGAAATCCCAGTCTGATGGAGGAGACAGCCCAGTAAAAGAGCTATCCTCCCCTGGAAGAAGCATTAGGACAGCTGCCCTTCCCAGCTGTGGGACCCAGGGCAAGTCACCTAACTTCTCTGTGCATTGCTTTCATTATCTGCGGATGAGGATAATAGGAGTGCCCCTCCTTGGCAAGTTATGAGGGTTAAATAATATATTTAAAGGGCTTGGAACAATATAAATCACATAGAAAGGGCAATGGGAGAGTTTGTTCTTGTGGGTGGTGATAGTATTGTTATTCTTGGAGTGGTTACTGAGGGAGACAATACTTCCCTCACCCCGTGCTTTCCCAAACCAGAAGGCCCTCCCCAAGGAGGTCAGGCAAATGGAGTATTGAAGAAGAGGAGTTGGTCAAATGGCTGAGGGGCCCAGGGAATGGGGGAAGGAGAAGGGAGAGAACACTAAGGGGAGAAGATGGAGCAGAAAGAGGAGCCTGGGGAGGCACAGAGGTGCGGACAGCATGGCAAGTATGCGAGCAGAAAGCAGTTTCATTCAAACGGGGAGGTGATTTAGAAGATAAGCCATCAAGTTAAGGTTAGACCATAATGGACAGATCACAAAGGGTCTGATGCATCATGCTAAGGAACTGGAATTTTACAAAACCAACTTACAGAAAATCTTTTCTAGAGATGTGTGAAATGCTTACTCAGCTGTATCAGCAAAAGTGCCCTGCATGACCGATTACTGATAATAAGAATGGAAAATGCATGGAAGGGCCCACAGGTACCTGGCTCTGCCTGTAGATCCTTGGGTTTGTGGACTGTGATGATTTCGTGTAGCTTCTTTTCTCTATCCCTGGAGTGGCTCCCCTCTACCCACATGGCATGGTGGTAATAGCCTACCACCCTGACGGCATTCGAGGCTCTGACAAACTCTTCTGCTGTCCTTCCCAGCACCCTTTTGTCCTTACTATCAGAACCCTGACATTTTGTTCTGGTGTCCACACTTCTCTGCCATCCAGGAACTCAGCAGAGAAAATCCTGATTAGTTGAAACCACTCATGTACTTCTACCCCCTTTCCCAACGATGGGCTGAGGGATAGGAGGGCACTTGCCACAATTCTGGCCAGAGACAAGAGGGAACCCAGAAGGCTTCTGGGAAAGTTCTCTCTCTGAAAAAGCAATGCAGAAGCAGGCAAACCTCTTCTTCCTCTGTATGTGGTATTGGCTGAGTGACACCTGGAATTATATGTCCTCTAGAACATCCAACACAATGTCTTCCATAGTATAGTTCAATAAGTTTATGTTCCGTTGAAACATGAAGATTTAGAACAACTTCCTATGACATAATTAGGGTGGTTGTTATCCCTTTGGCAGATCAGGAAGCTGAGAGAGATGAATGAGCAAATATTAGGTCTAGAGAATAAGCAGAAATAAACCTAGTTCTCAGGATTGCTAGTGTTTCTACAATACTGGGATGCTTCTCTTTCATCTATGGGCCAAAAATTTTCACAAAGATTGGAATTTGTGCCCAGACAACAAAGGAAGGTATCGAAGTAAAGTAAATTGCTGGATTAAAATGACTTTTGCATTTTTGTTCACACTGGATAAGCCATTGGAGGCTGAACTAAAACATATGAAAAGATGGGTTCTAGTGCTTTTTCAAGTCAAAAATATACCTAGATGTCTCCATCAGATAGCTGCCCCAACCAGGAACAACAACCAATAATAGAGCTTGCCAATTAGTGTGCCCCAAAAGCATTGGGGTCCTTGGAGAGGCAGGCACTGTCTCATGGTTTGAGGAGCCTCTTCACTTGACCTTAGTGGCACAATCAGTTTGCACTGCTATCACCAAGAACTATAGACTGGATGGCTTATAAACAACCAACATGTATTTCTCAGTCTTGCAAAGGCTAGACATCCAACATCAGGGTACCCGATGGTCAGGTTCTAGTAGGGCCCTCTTCCAGGCTGCCATAGTCTCGTGTGTCCTCATACAGCAGAAAGGGGGCCAGAGAGCTCTGTGGTTCCTTTTACAAAGGCACAAATCCCCAAAGGCCCCCACCTAATACTACTACATTGGGGGTTAAGATTTCCATATCTGAATCGGCTGGGGGACACAAAGAGTCAGTCCATTGTACCCAGTGCGCCATACAAATGTTGTTACTATTCACGTGTGCCAGGACATGAAATACGTTCGGGAAGCCCATGCCAGTCTTCCCATGTCTTTCCCCGAATCTCCGTATCTCCCACTGCTGTCTTTCATAAACCCTCCATTTCAGCAAACTGATCTGCTCACTGTCCCCCAAATACTTTGAGGCTTGGAAACCTTCCCCTCTGATTCCTCCTCCTACATTAAATCCTAGGCCTCCCTCTGCATATTAAATTTTTTTTAAATTCCACCCAAAGTGATCTCTTCCCTCAAACTGTTATATTTTTGTAACAAACATTATAGAATGTACTTAATCTGACCTATACGTACTATCATATTGTACATCCTAACTTTGCTTCTGCACATCTCATCTCTCCAACTAGACCATAAATAATCCCTCTGAAGACTATCACACTGAGCTTTCCTCATAGCAAATGATTCATTTTTATTTTTATTTTTTTTTTAAGATTTTATTTATTTGACAGAGAGAGACACAGCGAGAGAGGGAACACAAGCAGGGGGAGTGGGAGAGGGAGAAGCAGGCTTCCCGCGGAGCAGGGAGCCCGATGCGGGGCTCGATCCCAGGACCCTGGGATCATGACCTGAGCCGAAGGCAGATGCTTAACGACTGAGCCACCCAGGCGCCCCAAATGATTCATTTTTAATCTGTTTATTAACCACTGACAGATCTTACGGGATTATTTTCTCATCTGTCCTACCTTGTCATTCCTGTGATGGTTGGAAGTGATATAGAAGTTCATGTATGTCTACTGATAATAAAACATGGTGCTAGATGCATGGAGATCCACAGAAGGGAGGGTAGAGAAGAAAAGAGAAACATATCAATAAAGCAGGTAAATGATGAAGCCTAGAGGTCTTCTAACTGAGGATGAAAGAGGCCCTAACTAGTAAAGGATTCTTCTGCAAGGAGGAAGTATCCACAGAAAGGAAGGAGACATTGACCATTACTTCTGCCTTGGAACGCTTATGACATATAGTCAAATTTTAGCGGCTATGTTAGGATTTGGGGAAGGGCAGGGTAGTTTTAATCTCAAACCACCAATAAAGCCTGAACTGTTTGCAAGTTCAGTCATAGAACAGACAATATTTGCATAATTGGACTTAGCTGAGTAGTTCCTTCAGCGGCAAGGAGACCCAAGAGCCAGCGTCTAGCACTTCAGAATACTAATGCCTATGTATGGGAAGTGCAGGGTGGAGGGGGTGATCAGGTTGGGATGTGTCCCCTGAGTGTGACTGAGCCAGGGCTAGGAAGGGATCTGTTGAATGGTTTGGGAACAGAGCTGGCCAAGCTCATGGCCCCTCTGTGGTCAGCTCATCTGCCCCCATTAGCCTCCCTTCAACACTCTGGGGGAAGCACAGCTTGGCCAACTCCTCCAGATGGTTCCTTGGCCCCTCATTCAGAATCAACCAGGAGGGCCAGCTCTGAGGCTTCTAAATCTGCCAGCCTCCTAAGGGAGTATTCCTAAATAGGAATATACTTGGGGAAGCTGATGAGGCCCCTCTAAATATTTGGGAGGCAGTCTTCGAATCAAATGGTTCGCCTGCTGCTGTCAAGGATTATAGGTCCTTGGGTGTGAACTCTAGTACAGGAAACCCTGGGCTGGAGGGGAGGGGACACTGGTTGAGGATCTGAGTGGGCTTCGGGGTTCCAGAAGGAACTGAGGTCACCTGGAAAATACAGAACTACTCTAAAAATTATTTAGGATGGCTTTTCTATGGATTCTCTATTCCCATGGGACTCCAGCCATATACATATATATATCTCAGTGACACAGTCTGTCTGATGATAAGACAGTGCTCAGCTCCCTAGTTCTCCCATGACACCAAGGAACCTTCTATTTTTTTCTGCAGCCAATCATTGCTCACAGTAAGTCTCCCCCTACAATACACATGGACATACCAGTGATATTTTGGACCCTCAATGCTCTGAAAATACAGAGAAATGTCTCAGCAAGGTAAAGAAGCAAGCTCCCAGACCTTGTCTTTGAAAATATTCAGTGTGGTAACTCAGGTCCCTGGATCACTAGGTTTCTCTCCCCCCATCCCTCAGTTACAGCGTATGAACAAGGGTCCATCTGAATTCCCATGGAAAAAAAAATTAATTCAGTGAGCTTTGCAGGACTAATGGGTTTAGTGTGGCTCTTAAAAATCTTCCTACCAGGCTGTTTGTCTAATATTGTGGCTGTTAGGCCTTTTCTTCTCAGAACTATCTAGAAAAAACTATCTATTTCTGTCTCGTGTGTTTATGTCTTATGAGTGTGTATTTTAATTTGTTTCAGCCTCTCCCCTTCTAAAAAACTCATTCAAAGAGGAGAATATATGTATGGTAAACATTGTTCACTCTCATGCTTCACTCTGGGCTTAACAGGAAATGCATTTCTGACACTTTTAAAATGAGCAATCACACGTATAATCAACTTGGTTAAAACTTCCTTCCTGGTAACTGCAACACTTCCTCTGCATCTGGATATGCAGGGAGACCCAGAAAAGCGGAAGAGTTTAGAGGCACACTGGGTAGATTCGAATTTGTTTTGTTTTCAAAAATTAAACAAATGATCCTTCAGCATCATCACCTCCGCTGCTTTATCAGGTATTACTTCCTTCTATTTTTTGCCCTTTTGTTGGGTCTGACTCGGACTAGTGACACTTCCGTCTCAGCTCGAATATTTTTATCTGGAATGGCTGTCGGTTCTTGAGATGATACCACCACTGAATGTCTCCTTGTCATTGTCTAGTCCAACCTAGACATGTGGATATCCACAAGGTTCCGGCAAAACCTTTTTCAGGTGCATCTGTCCTTTTTTGTTGTTTTGTTTTTGTTTGAGAGGAAGGGGGAAGGCAAGGGGCTTGTGCCAGCTGGGCTTCACGTTCTTACAAGTGCATGCTTAGTGCCTATTGTGCCTAACGGTGTTTCTGACGCCTTCTCTTAAGAGGAGAGAGCTTCGTAGCCTCAGCCATGAAGGAAAGCAGTGAGTATTTAGCCAGCCCGTTTTCTTCTGCATTTTGTATCTTGTGAGATTGTTTGGTATCACAGAGGCAGAAGTGATTGCTGTGTATTTGTCTTTTGCCTCAACTTGGACCTATTTTATTTCAACTTGGTGTCAATATAAATGTATCTTATGGTTCTCTTCTTTGGCAGTTAATCTATAATGTAGCCACAGACCAAACAGTGAATTAAAAGCTGCAAGAGATAGTCCTTTGGGACAGTTGATTTCATGTCTCTACTAAATATAACTTCATCATTTTTGAAGAGAGGGAATGTTGACTTTAAAAGTAAATTGAGGTCAAGATTTGAAGAGAAGTTTGGATCTAATGAACCTTGTCTTGATTATCTTTTAATCAAACTCTCCTTTTTGGTACACATCAAATGGTCTGCTATTTCTTAAGGAAATAAGTAGTTACGAGTCTCACTAACATTAGTCATTTAAGAGAGTAAACGATATTTTCTGAAACATTAATTTTTGTTTCGATATTTGATTCTTATTTAGAATATAACTTACAATGCCATGATATAAGTATGAAAATAAAAACCCTCCATTGTATTTCAATTTTAATATTTTTAGTATTTATTTGAAGTGTTTCCTATTGCATGCTGTCACATTTATACTGAAATGTTTTGTGAAGGGTAGGTACTTATTAAAGATTTAGGAAAAGAGTGAACTGATGAGAATAAATTTGTGAATTCTCATTATAGAGATGAAAATATGAGGGCAAAAAAGAAGTTAAATTATCCACTGGGGTCCAGATAGCAGGTCACTGGAGTCCAGAAATCCTTCCTTCCATCCTGTGGCTTCTCCACTATGGAAGGCAGAGCAGATGGAATGAATTGGTGCAAAATTAAACATCTGAACATTCCTACCAGAAGAGCACAGCCTTGGGGGACTCTCCTAAGATACTGCTCTAATGGAGCAAAGACATTTCACAATTCAAAAACTTAAATACCTGCAAATATTCTTGCTTTGCAACTTCACCCATTCTGATGGTTTTGAATATTATCAATGAAATTACTACCTTTCCTAACTAGAAAGGGAAAAAATGAAAAGAAAAAGACAGGAAGTTGGCTAGAGAGTAGATACCTGATCCAGACAGCTTGAAAATCACGAATGTGCAGCATGGTTGGGTGAGGTGTCTGAGTTCCAAGGAGAAGTGTCAGACTGACCAAAGACGAAACAAGTTGAAGGCCTGTTTTCAAAGTGGGTTTCAGCATCTCACACTGCGCCTTGTAAATTAGAACTCGGCCCTTTAAGTGGATGATTTTACTCCTCTATCCGTATCAGTATGCTTAAGAACAACAATTACCACTTGGAGCCATCGTAACATGTCAGGGACCGTGCGAGATGAGTGCTTTACATGTCTCTTTTTAATTAAATTTTCAGACGTAATGAAAGTACACAATAAATGAACTCCCATATACCTATCGCCCATACTGAACAAGGATATTACCTTATCTAATCCTCACCTCCACCCTCTGAGGTATTCCTAACCCCAACTGACAGGTGGGAAACAGACGAAGAGATCATTTAACTAGCTCAAGGCAGCCAGGTGCTAAGTGGCGGGATCAGGATTCACGGGCCCCAATTCCAAACCCGCCCCCCGCCCCCCGTATCTTCGTGCGCGCATCATTGCCATTCTTCGCCCTTCTCCTTCTGCCACCTCGTGGAAAAAATGTAAACAGAAAGTGCCTTCCCTGTGTCTGTGCTCCCAGGTCATGTCGGGCATGGAGCTGAAGCACCATGAACAGCCCGTGGTTCTGAGAGAGGACAACGGCCGCCGGCGCCGGAGGATGAAGCCGCGCAGCTCCGCAGCCAGCCTGTCCTCCATGGAGCTCATCCCCATCGAGTTCGTGCTGCCCACCAGCCAGCGCAACAGCAAGACCCCTGAGACGGCGCTGCTGCACGTGGCCGGCCACGGCAACGTGGAGCAGATGAAGGCCCAGGTGTGGCTGCGCGCGCTGGAGACCAGCGCGGCGGCGGACTTCTACCACCGGCTCGGGCCGGACCACTTCCTCCTGCTCTACCAGAAGAAGGGCCAGTGGTACGAGATCTACGACAAGCACCAGGTGGTGCAGACCCTGGACTGCCTGCGCTACTGGCAGGTGCTGCACCGGAGCCCGGGCCAGATCCACGTGGTGCAGCGGCGCGCGCCCTCCGAGGAGACGCTGGCCTTCCAGCGGCAGCTCACCGCCCTGATCGGCTACGACGTCACCGACGTCAGCAACGTGCACGACAACGAGCTCGAGTTCACGCGCCGCCGCCTGGTCACGCCGCGCATGGTCGAGGTGGCTGGCCGCGACCCCAAGCTCTACGCCATGCACCCGTGGGTGACCTCCAAGCCCCTCCCGGAGTATCTGCTGAAGAAGATCACCAACAACTGCATCTTCATCATCATTCACCGGAGCACCACCAGCCAGACCATCAAGGTCTCGGCCGACGACACCCCAGGCACCATCCTCCAGAGCTTCTTCACGAAGATGGCCAAGAAGAAGTCTCTGATGGATATCCCGGAGAGCCAAAGCGAACAGGATTTTGTGCTGCGCGTCTGCGGCCGGGACGAGTACCTGGTAGGTGAAACGCCCATCAAAAACTTCCAGTGGGTGAGGCATTGCCTCAAGAACGGAGAGGAGATTCACCTGGTGCTGGACTCGCCTCCAGACCCAGCCCTGGACGAGGTGAGGAGAGAAGAGTGGCCACTGGTGGACGACTGCACGGGAGTCACTGGCTACCACGAGCAGCTGACCATTCACGGGAAGGACCACGAGAGTGTGTTCACCGTGTCCCTGTGGGACTGCGACCGGAAGTTCAGGGTCAAAATCAGAGGCATTGATATCCCTGTCCTGCCCCGGAACGCCGACCTCACGGTTTTTGTGGAGGCAAACATCCAGCACGGGCAGCAGGTCCTTTGCCAGAGGAGAACCAGCCCCAAACCCTTCACGGAGGAGGTGCTCTGGAACGTATGGCTTGAGTTCAGTATCAAAATCAAAGACTTACCCAGAGGGGCTCTACTGAACCTCCAGATCTACTGCAGCAAAGCTCCAGCGCTGTCTGGCAAGGCCTCTGCAGAGACTCCCGGTTCCGAGTCCAAAGGCAAAGCTCAGCTTCTCTATTACGTGAACCTGCTGCTGATAGACCACCGGTTCCTGCTGCGCCACGGGGAGTATGTGCTCCACATGTGGCAGATTTCCGGAAAGGGAGAAGACCAAGGGAGCTTCAATGCAGACAAGCTCACGTCGGCAACCAACCCAGACAAGGAGAACTCCATGTCCATCTCCATTCTTCTGGACAACTACTGTCACCCAATCGCCTTGCCTAAGCATCGGCCCACCCCTGACCCCGAAGGGGACCGGGTTCGAGCGGAAATGCCCAACCAGCTTCGGAAGCAACTGGAAGCGATCATAGCCACTGATCCACTTAACCCTCTCACGGCAGAGGACAAAGAATTGCTCTGGCATTTTAGGTATGAAAGTCTTAAGCATCCAAAGGCCTATCCTAAACTGTTTAGCTCCGTAAAATGGGGACAGCAAGAAATTGTAGCCAAAACATACCAACTGTTAGCCAGACGGGAGGTCTGGGACCAAAGTGCTTTGGATGTTGGGTTAACGATGCAACTCCTGGACTGCAACTTTTCGGATGAAAACGTAAGAGCCATCGCAGTTCAGAAACTGGAGAGCTTGGAGGACGATGATGTCCTGCATTACCTGCTACAGCTGGTCCAGGTAGGGATGCTGCTATGCTCCACAGAGCACTCTCCTCAAAGAGTTTATTTGGGTGTACGCGGGCACCCCATCCAGTTGTCATCAAATGCCCTTTGTCCCTAGTGTCACAATCAGTCACAGTAGATCTGATGAAGCCATGTCAAAAAATAGTGAACTGCCCCATTTACTTTTTTACTCTCTTGGAGGGGTTGCCAATAAGCATTTTGAAGACCTAAGTAATTTTGCTTTTTAGGAAAACTGGCCCTACAGGAGTACTTTTGTTCTCATTTACTGTATGAGTAACAGATCCGATTTATTGAATGCTCCCTTGTGCCCAGACTCTGAGGCTCCAAGTGATTTGCATGCTTTTCCTGTATTCTCACATTGGACTCTCCCAACTACTATGATGGAGGTCAAATTAACATTTGCATTTTATGTGTAAGGACACAGGGGCACGGAGAGTCTAAGTAGTGTGCTTCAGGTCACATATTGGGAAAGAATCAGACCAGAAATCCAAACCAGGAGGTCTGACTCCAGGCCTTACTCTTTTCACTGCCTCCAATATCCTGCATCAATCCTGTGTCAGGATAGTGTGTCCTAGAGGAAAAAGATCAGCCTCTCTGATCACGCTCATCACCATCCATAGAATAACATCTCCTCTCTGGGTGGCACCTTGAAAGCCCCTCTCGTTAGACAGGTCTGGTCCAGGATTTCCACTCGGGGTTCTCACATCTTTCCCTGTTGTCCAGAGGGGCTCAGCAATTTGACTACGATTTACCTATAGGAAGTTGGAAAAAAGGAGGCATGATTCCACACACCACGGCCGTTCCCGGGTGGTGCTGTGCTGCTTAACGAGGAAGAGGAAGTAAAGGAATTGGAAGAGAAGTGTTTATTTTAGAGTGCAGACATGTCCCTTTATTAATTCAACAACACGTACTGAGTGTTTCCCCTGTTCTGGATGCTAGATATAGAGTGGTGATCACAACCGAGCCAGTCTCTGCCCGCCCACCCCCTTATAGCTTGTGGTGCGGTGGAGGAGATTGACAGCAAATGCATACACATACAGACATATTTAATACCAAATTGTTCACAGGCTTTGGGGGAAAACTGCAGAGTATTATGAGAAAATAGGCAGGAGTCCTGGGGATACTTAATTTAGCTGGAGGAAACCAGGGACAGTTTTGAGTATGTGATGTTTGACCTGAGATCCCAGGCTGTGTTAGACACTAAACAGCCAAATCATTAGCTATCGTTAGAGGAAGGCCCCGGAGTTTTCTGATGAGCATTTTGGATATTCTCAACTTCAACTCTGAATCTTCACCTTCTCATTAGGTGGATACTTGAAACATGACACTCGACCTTTGTTTTCATCTATTAAATGTACTTAATATTTTTTCTCTGCCGACTTAATTCAGATACTGACATCACACAAATGAAAATTAATGAAATTTAATTCACTGATGAATTATTTTTCATTGTCATTTTCACAAGTCAATTTTGCAGAACTCGAAAATGAATAGCATTCTTCTTGGAACTGTTTTAAATGAAAGAGGTCAATAAGTAACACTAACATTGAATTTGTGGTCATAAATTTGAGAAAGAGCCGTCATTTGTAAAACTATTTGAGACATTTTCAGATATGGCAGAATGACTCATTCCTGATGAAAATGGTCTCCTGGTTGAGATCTACATTGTGTTTACAGAAGTGAAACATGAATAAGGTCAAAAAGACTCACGTTCGAGGTAGAAACTTACAACTGATTCTGAAGTCAGTGGCTAAATAACCACATTTTCAGAATTCAGACCTTCACAGCAGCTCCAGACACCTACTGGCCCACACCCATGAGAAGCACCTTTGACAGCATGGGGATAAGAGAGATATTATCACTCAGTCTTGATCATTTCCAAACTGGAAAACCAGAGTAAGAACTGGAAATTGTACCAAGAATCCTATAAGCCTGCAAACATAAAGTGGAATGGGAATTTCTTTGGTTCCTTGGGGAAAAAAAGATAGGCCACTTCTATTTGTAAAGGAAATACTCTCTAAGAGTATTTTTAATTTCATGTAAGCCTCTCTTTATGCGTACACATGATATCCACCCTCTAACTTTTTGTATGCATCTTATTTGCTAGTCTTGCGGCTGTTAAAATGATGAGCTATTGCAGACTTACTGTAAATACAGAGAATGAAATAACAAATATTCATACACCCACCATTCTTAATTATTTTTTCCACTTTACTGTGCTTTTCCTTCAGTCATAGAGCTGTCTGCCACCCAAGTCAATATCTCTGTGATAGCCAAAGCATATGAAAACTACGAAACCTGAAGGAGCATCTAAAATCAGAGACTTTTCAGACAAAAACCTCTGTCTACACTGCCACATGGCAGGGGGTAGTGATCACTCTGTGTGGACGGTCCAGGCCTGCTATTTACTTGCAGGAAGGGCCTGTGAGGCAGCTTGGTGACTTGCCAGTGAGATGCCAAACAAACATCTTGAGCAAAAGAGGAGCGATAGGATTTTTAGGATCTTCACATCTAACAAATACTTTTCTCCTTATATGTACTATTATCTCCACTGTCCATTTCCTTTCCAACAACCTCTTTTACATTCCACTTTTGTGGATTTGTTATAGCCATCCCCGTGGGTCCTGTCTGTCCTTCCAGTAAATCAAGTAAGCCCTTAATGGGAGCTAAAGCCTTACCACTTCACCTTTGAAGTTATCAAAAGCACATAACGGTAAGTCAAGTGTTCTTGCTTCTAATCCCAGGCCCTAAGCAAGTGGTTCACTCTGGCCCAAAGTGTCCTCGAAAAGAAAGGGTTGACTTGAGTGACTGGTAAGATTCTCATCACCCTCGCCCGGAAAGACCCAGGAAGGCAGACCATTTCCCCTCCATTCCCTTTTTCCTGATTAACCAACACAGAGTGCAGTCCTACAAGTGCCCATGTGTTCTTCCCTCAGGCTGTGAAATTTGAACCATATCATGACAGCGCCCTGGCCCGATTTCTGCTGAAGCGAGGCTTAAGAGTAAGTCCTTCTACTTTGATCATAGCGGGGCATTTCCAAAGTTAGCAAGAATTGACTGCCAGAGCGTGAGTCACAATAATTTCATCCTTCTCGTTCCCACCCTCAGAACAAAAGAATTGGTCATTTCTTGTTTTGGTTCTTGAGAAGCGAGATAGCCCAGTCCAGGCACTATCAGCAGAGGTTCGCCGTGATCCTGGAAGCCTATCTGAGGGGCTGCGGCACGGCCATGCTACACGACTTCACCCAACAAGTTCAAGTGATCGAGATGCTGCAGAAGGTCACCATTGATATTAAATCGCTCTCTGCTGAAAAGTATGATGTCAGTTCCCAAGGTACAGTGGCTGTGTTCTCGGGGTTCCCTTTCCAAAGGGAACCTTCATTTCCAAATGCCATCATCCTTGTGATTCTTCTCCTTCAGGAAGGCAAGTCGCACCTTCCGAAAGGGAGCCCCAAGGACACATTTTTTAATCCTCTGTCTCTGTGGAGTAAGCAAATTTAAAGCTCTCCTTTTACACATTCATATTTTTTTGAACTATACATGTATACGTGCTAATGATGAATTTATGATAATAGTCATTAAGCTCTGAAAAATTAAAAAAGCATTATGCCGATGTAAGATGGATTAAGAACAATTGCACGCACATACACAAAGATTAGTTCTTTGCAAATATTTACCAGTTTCCTCCCTTTTAATATATGTGTGTAATTTTCAAATTTTCAGTCTTTTAAAGAAATGAATTATTGAGAAGCTAATTAAAAATCTGTGTGTATATATATTTATATATATATATATATATTTATATATGTCAGGGTACTTGTATACATATGTAGATACCTCCTCTCTGAAGTCATTTCCAATGTGATCTTATGCCTAAGAAATCCTGCCCCTGCCCCTAGGAAAATTAATCACTCTTTCTCTGTATTCCCATAGGTTTGGGTTGATACTGTATTAAATTATAGTCTTTAACACATCTTTCTGGTCTGGTAAACTGTATGAGCCTTGAAACTAGGGGATATTTCTTATTCATTTTTGTATACCTAGACCCAGCACTATGGCTCCTAATGGACACACTCTAACATACTCAGCCAGTATTTTAAACTTTTAAATATTCTGAATTTCCACTTTTTCTCTGTCTTTTCCAATACACCTGCAGTACTCTCTCCTAAAAAATAATAATGGTAATAATCATCTGACTTTTATTTGCTTTGTATGTAAGAAAGGGAAACACTTGTCCTGGCCTCCAGTATGATATCCAGGAAGTCATTTTTAACCTACATATTTTGCCTTAGAATTTAGAATTCTGAAGAACTCTTGAATTTTGAGGCTATCACGTTGTCTCCACATAACCTAACTTCCTCTTTTGAAAAGAATTTACAGAACCCTAACCGAATGGCATTTAATACGGTCTTCAAATGTCTGTTCCCCAAACCACACTGGCAGTTGAGAGTTTCACATTGGAATGATAACTACAGTGTTCATTCCTTAGCCTTACCCTCAAAATTCCCTCCCCTACCTGACTGGCTTGGGATTCCACAGACGCAATGCAATCCTACGCTTCTATCCTCTGCTGTCTCACGCATCATGGTCATATTGCTCACAGTAAGCCTGACTTATCATGCCACCTCTTATGTTAGTTCCTCAAAGACAGAACCCTACCCCCTGCTCCACACCAAATGGATGGAATGTTATGAAGAAATGTGGCCTCAGGAAGTGTTCTAATGTTGGTGACTTCTCGAACTCACGTAACTTTTGTGTGCTTTTGACAATTACAGTTATTTCACAACTTAAGCAAAAGCTCGAAAACCTGCAGAATTCAAATCTCCCAGAAAGCTTTAGAGTGCCGTATGACCCTGGACTGAAGGCAGGAGCATTAGTGGTAGGTATCACCCTGAGGTCTCCAAGTGTTCTTTGTGTCTTGAAGTTGTCTGTGCATACCTTACAGGGCCCTGTGGGTCAAAGCTAACGTGTCTAGAGAGACAGAGAAGCTGGAAAGGCCCCGAGAGGGCTCCTGTCAGGGATTTCTCTAAGCACTAGCTACTCGAAGCCTCCACACCAGGCAATCTCCCATCCACTTGGTTTTAAATCAGCTCTCTTAAGGAATCATTCACGTACAATAAAATCTGTTCATTCTAAGTATACAGTTCAATGAGTTTAGACAAATCATATAACCACCACCACAATCAGGATAGAGGACATTTCCAAGGAGATGTCATAGGCAAGTTTCTTTCATGTGCCTTTGCAATTAGCCCTTCCCTCCTTCCATCCCCTGTCCTGGACAACAGATCTGCCTCTGTCACATCATTGTGCTTTTCCTAGAATTTCATGAAATGGAGTCATACCGTATGTGGTTTTTTGTATCTGGATTCTTTTCCTTAGCATAGTGCTTTTGAGATCCATCCACGTCGCTGTGTGTGTCAGCAGTCTGTTCCTTTTTTTTAATGACTGAGTGGTATTCCCCTATGTGGATATACTACTATTTGTTTTCCATTCACCTTTTGAGTAAATAATTAACAGCGAGTTAGTGGAGTCATGGTACATGTATGTTTAATTTTATAAGACACTGCCAAACTGTTTTTCCAAAGTGACTGTACCATTTTATGTTCCCACCAGCAGTGTGAGTTCCAGTTGTCCCACATCCTCGTCAACACTATTAGCAATCTTTAATTTTAGCCATTCCAGTGGTGAAGTGGTTTCTCACTGTTGCTTTTATTTGCGTATCTCTAATGATGTTGAGTATCTTTTCATGTGCTTTGTTTTATTTTTTGAGAAGTTTCTGTTCTCATCTTTCATTCATTTTTAATGTGGGTTGCCTTCTTACTTTCAAGTTATTTTTATATTCTGGATACAAGTCCTTTATCCTTTCTCAGGTATACATTTTACAAATACCAGTCCATGGCTTGCCTTATCATTTTCTTAGTAGTGTATTTCAAAGAGCAGAGGGCTTAATTTTGATTAAGCCCAACTTACCACTTTTTTTATAGTTTGTTTTTTTGTGTGTGTCCTATGATACATTTGCTTTATCCAGTAATTCTCACCCAGGGTTGACACCCCCCAAAACACACACACACACACACACACACACACACACACACACACACACACACGGTAATGTCTGGAGCTATTTTTTATTGTCACAACTGGGACAATGCTACTGACATCTAGTGGGTAGAGACCAGGGATGCTGCTAAATATCCTACAATGCACAGAACAGCCCCCCAATGACAATAAATGATCTAGCCCAAAATGTCAACAGTGCCAAAGTTGAGAAATACTGCCTCATTCAATGCGACAAATACTTTTCCTAGAGTCTCATGGTTTTCACTTTTATATGTAAGTCCTTGATCCATTTTGAGTTAATTTTGTGTACAATGAGAAGTAAAGATCAGGTATGGGTTTTTTAGAATTGAATATCCAACTTTTCTGGCACCATCTGTTGAAGACTAACCTTTTCCTGTTGAAATACCTTGGCACTTTGTCAGATATCAATTGACCATATGTGGGAGTGAGTCTATATCAAGATTCTCTAGTGCACTTCATTGATCTAAATATCTAGCCTTGGCGTGCCCAGATGGCTCAATTGGTTGAGTTTCTGACTCTTGATTTTGGCTCAGGTCATGATCTCTGGGTTGTGAGATCAAGACCCGCATCGAGCGCTGCACTCGGCAGGGAGTCTGGGATTCTCTCTCTCCCTCTTCCTCTGTCCCTCCCGCTCACTCTAAAATAAATAAATTAACCTCTTAAATAAATAGATAGATAGATATCCTTACATCAATACCACATGCTCTCGGTTACATTCAGATGATAAACCCCTTCATGTTGGCATAAGACTCTTACAACAGTAGACTTCCATCCTTTGTACTATTTTTATCATGCCTGTAACTCCCACATATGTTATAAACCCAATAAAATCATCGTCATTATTATTGCTTTAAACAGTTAAGAATAGATTTAGCAGATTTAAGAGATTAAGCATTTTTTATATTCACCCACATACTTACACATTTGGGACTCTATTTCTTTGTATCGGTTCATGTGTCCACCTGGCATCCTTTACCTTCACCTTAAATACTTCTTACAGTGCAAGTCTTCTGGCTAGAAATTCTTTCAGCTGTTGTTTGTCTGAGAAACCTCTTTATTCCACCGTCATTTTTGAAAGATGTTTCCCCTGGACATCAAATTCTAGGGTGATTTTTTTTTCTCCCTTTCAGTAGCCTTTTCTTCTGGTCTGCATATTTTCTGGTGATAAGTCTCCTGTCATTCTCATCTTTGATTTCTGTACATGTCTTTTTACCCCAGGCTGCTTTTAGGATTTTCTTTTTAGCACCGTGGTTTCCAGCAAATTGATTATGATGGATCTTGGTATGGTTTTATGTTTTGTCTACTAGCATGTGTTGAGCTTGGATAAACGGCAGAGTTGCTCTGTATTAACAGGCATGAGGGAGTACCAGGGCCCTGTAGGAGGGGGGTGTGCCAAGGATGGGATCTGCCATTGCCTCTTTTTTTTTAAGATTTTTTTATTATGTTAATCACCATACATTACATCATTAGTTTTTTTTAAGATTTTATTTATTTATTTGACAGAGAGAGACACAGCGAGAGCAGGAACACAAGCAGGGGGAGTGGGAGAGGGAGAAGTAGGCTTCCCGCGGAACAGGGAGCCCGATGTGGGGCTCGATCCCAGGACCCTGGGATCACGACCTGAGCCAAAGGCAGACGCTTAACGACTGAGCCATCCAGGCGCCCAACATCATTAGTTTTTGATGTAGTGTTCCATGATTCATTGTTTGTGCATAACACCCAGTGCTCCATGCAGAATGTGCCCTCTTTAATACCCATCACCAGGCTAACCCATCCCCCCACCCCCCTCCCCTCTAGAACCCTCCGTTTGCTTTTCAGAGTCCATCGTCTCTCATGGTTCGTCTCCCCCTCCGATTTCTCCCCCTTCATTTTTCCCCTCCTGCTATCTTTTTTTTTTTTTTTTTTTTTTTTTTTTTTTTACATATAATGTATTATTTGTTTCAGAAGTACATTGTGGAGGCGCCCAAGAGGCAGACTCAGGTTTCCTTGGAACACAGTTTGAGAACCCTTGCTTTTAGGTGTTGTGACTTGCTCTCATAGAGCATTTCCAGATTTGGTAGGAACACTTTGTGTATTTTCACCCAGATCATTAAACATCATTTTCCAGCTAGGACTTTGTACTGGTTGTTTGTAGTGATGCTTTGCAAGAGGATTTGTGTCTCCGCATTATGCATTCATTATGTGTAGGAGCCATGTGACCATTTCCTTACAGATTGAAAAATGCAAAGTGATGGCCTCCAAGAAAAAGCCCCTGTGGCTTGAGTTTAAATGTGCTGACCCTACAGCCCTATCCAATGAAACGATTGGAATCATCTTTAAACATGGTGATGATCTGCGCCAAGACATGCTGATTTTACAGGTATGCTACCGTTAAGGAATTTTTTGTTCAATTACCTGAAAAAATAATTCCATGTTAGACCTAAAAAAAAATGCCTCCTATGGATTCTATTCCCATTCTCCTACTCCGTCCACACACGGTGATCAAAGATTCTGTAACAGAGAGTTTTCACGGGGGGAACGTGGCTGTAGACTATTAGATGTGCAATTAGTGAGCATCCCAGTTCTGTCTGCCTGTGAGATGCACAGCCAGTCTTCCCACATAGCCAGATAGGTCTCCCTCCCCTAACTCCTCTTGTACACAACCCATTCCTAGTAACATAAAATATAGACATATTTGGCCCCCTGGCATCCACTTTATTTGGATTTATAGACATAACTGTGCACCCACAGGTGCTCTCCTTAGATACATCACTTTGATATACATCCACATCCACAAACTCAAGTGAAGGATTTGACAGGAAGGAGAGAGAAGATGAACAGGCAGGTGATTTCAGAAATCATGCAGTTAAGTAGCAAGAGTGAATGGATTACTAGAGCAGAAGGTGGATGGTAATCAATGTTAATCATCCTCCGTATTGTCTAACATTTCCGGATCAACTTTAGCTTTGCAAACTGGTGAAATAAATCTCCATATTCCAGCTCACCATTGTAGAAGTAACATAATTTCTCATCTTTAGTGTGGCTTATTTAAAATAGGCAAACCTTGGGGCACCTGGGTGGCTCAGTCATTAAGCCTCTGCCTTCAGCTCAGGTCATGATCCCGGGGTCCTGGGATCGAGTCCCACATCGGGCTCCTGGCTCAGTGGGGAGCCTGCTTCTCCCTCTCCCACTCCCCTGCTTGTGTTTCCTCTCTCGCTGTGTCTCTCTCTGTCAAATAAATAAAATCTTTAAAAAATTAAATAAAATAGGCAAACCTCATTGATTTAAATGTGGCCTATTTAAAAACTGGTCATGTTTTCCATTCTTTCCATTTCTGCTTGTATTTATTTCTAATATGGAAACAATAGTACCTTTTGCTCTCTTTTCAAGAATCCTATGTGTATTGTCCCAGAAGTATTAAAAAGTAAGAAAGAAAAAGAAATCCTTCAAACCTTTTGAAGGTTTGTTGCATTTCCCATAAATCTGTAGACTCCTTTGAATTATTCAAAGACAAGAGCTTCAGAAACGCAAAGCATCACTGTGCATCACTGTGTCCTTCCTCCCACTTTGCAGGGAGGTTTGCACTTGCCTTTTATGTACTTGTTTTGATGCTGAGGCACACACTTCTTGGCAGGTGAGGGCAAGTTTCAAAAGCTTATGAAGCCTTAGTCTCTCCACCTGCAGAATGGGAATGATAATCCTACTCACAGGTTAGGGTAAATGCAAAGGATCAACATAAAACAGACTCAGTAAAGTAGCCAGCATTCTCATCACTGTTAGTGTTGCCTTGGGTTAACCCAAGAGCGCCTTACGGGTAAAAACTCATAGAACGTCAGAGTGGAACATTTTTTGTTGTGGTGATATAATACACATAACTGGAGTGGAACCCCTGGACCGCTGAAACGTGATTACCGCCTCTCCCTGCACTAAGTCCATTCATCGTCTTCCCCAGAGTACATCTGAGGGACCCAACTTAAGAGGCTCCAAAGGAAAGGGAACTTCAGAGCACCCCACTGATAAATAAAGTACAGATGTTACTTACAGAGTGTACGTTAATGTACATATTTCATGTTTCCAGTTAAGATTGTCGGGTTTTTTTTAAAGGAGAAGAAAAATACATTAAACAAATATGTATTTCTAATGGAAACGTTTTTTTGTGTCCAATGTCTAGATTCTACGAATCATGGAATCCATTTGGGAGACTGAATCTTTGGATCTGTGCCTCCTGCCATATGGTTGCATTTCAACTGGGGACAAAATAGGTATGTGGTCACCTCGGGAGATGAATGTACTGCTTAGCTCACTTTAAAAGATCCTAAGCCCTTTAGTGCAGGCATTTAATACCTGGAAAATTACAAACATAATCCATATAAAAAGGAAGGCAGTGTTCCAAGGCTGGTGCATGTGCCTCTCGATTTAATGTGGATCTGTTGAAAATATACAAATGTGGGATTCCAATCCTGTGACTATACATGGCAATGATTTTAGTTAAGAACTCATTCCCTCCTCTCTACTTCTCCATGTCTAAACTTTAGCTCGTTTCACTGCACATTAAACTTCTCTCTCACAAATAACATTTAAAAATAGATGGTAAGATCTGTCACTTATTTCAATATCTTAGAATTCACATTATTGAAGCGATTACATACTCGACTCTTAGGTGCTTTTGTAGACATTTAACATTTTTGTTTCCACCACAGATATTTTTATTCGAGCTTCTGATCTGAGAACTGTATAAAACCACTTCCATTTGACCCTTGATTAAAAAAAGGAAAAGGCAGTTTGCCAAGAACCTATGCTCAGCACATACATGCTTTTACTTGTTACCTTTTTTTTTATTATTTTTATTTATTTGACAGAGAGAGACACAGTGAGAGAGGGAACACAAGCGGGGGGGGTGGGAGAGGGAGAAGCAGGCTTCCCGCGGAGCAGGGAGCCCGACGTGGGACTCGATCCCAGGACCCCAGGATCATGACTTGAGCTAAAGGCAGACGCTTAACTGAGCCACCCAGGCGCCCCTACTTATTACCTTTTAAAACCAACCTTTCATCTTTTCATTCAGGGATACTGAAAGCATGTCCCACAAAACTTCCTCCATCTTCCTCCTTTTCTTTCTCTCCCTCCTAAGAAAACCAACAGCACAAACCTGGACAATAGCCTCCTCCCATCAACAGTGACACAGCCATTCACCCTCTAGGTCAGGCACCAGGCCCCAATTTACATCAGATTCTGTGCCTCCTCCCATAGGCATGATCGAGATCGTGAAAGATGCCACGACAATTGCTAAAATTCAGCAAAGCACAGTGGGCAACACGGGCGCATTCAAAGATGAGGTCCTGAATCACTGGCTCAAAGAAAAATGCCCTATCGAAGAAAAGGTGAGCTCCTGCTTTTCCCAGTGCCGAAGGCTCCTTACACGCTTGTCATTTATGGTAGCAGTGACGGGTTCGTGTTTTCAAAGGATCTACCCATGTCATGCCCTCCTGATGTTGGGTGAAACCCTTTCCTTGTGAGGCCGCGGGGGTTTTAAGTGCCTTCCCCGGGGGACACAGCAGATCTGTGTAAAACGCAGGTGCTCCGTTTAGAATGCTGTGAGCATTTGTTTCTCCTTTGATTATCAGGCACGCTTTGCATAAAATTTGGCTCTATGAAATAATGTGTTGGCACTTTTAGGACAGTCCATTTTTGTTGTTCAGCAGAAAAATGTAGTCACCGTGTACCTTCCTACCTGGGGAACGCCACGCATCCTATCAGCAAATTGCTAATTTACTGCTCCCCCCCAACTAAACAGTGCATTATGGATGCGGCAAATGTCAGTTCCAGCATCCTTCTGAAGGACATATGCTGCATCCTTCAAGCTGCGTGCTTGGGCTGTTTGGCTGTCGTTTCAAGTTCTGCACAGGATTAGCACTTCTCATTTGCATGGTTAGCAGCCTTTTGGGGAGGAAATATAATTAGCAGCATTTATTAGCCTGCTATACATGTGGATTTGTGAACCCGTGCATACTTGAAGCGGTCACAAGCAAAACATATGTTCACTGATGAAGGAGAAACAATTATGGGTTCTGTGGAGTTGTCGGCAAGCGATGCATGGAGCGGAAATGAACCCTTTGATCAACTGTTGCTCTTTGACTCTTGTTTCCTCCGCCTGCTCTTGTGAGTCACTGACTCTTCACCTAAAATATAAGGACAGCGATGAGAAAGTCGGCACCTAGTAGACAGAACGTGAATGAAATCAGGCGCAACCCACCTGCTCTCTGAAAATGGTTCCCAGACAGTGCCTTTTTGGAAGTCGTCTGTAATTGACTTGGGCTGCTCTTTGTAGTTAGAACACAACTGATATTCGGACGCCTTCTAATTAGTTTCAGGCAGCCGTGGAGAGATTTGTTTATTCCTGCGCTGGCTACTGTGTGGCTACCTTTGTTCTTGGAATAGGCGACAGGCACAACGACAATATTATGATCACAGAGACAGGTGAGTTTATTTATTATTGTTTTTTACTGTGGTAAAATATATATAACAAAATGTACCACTTTGACTGGTTTTAAGTGTATAGTTAAATGGCATTAAATGCTCACATTGCCGCACCGCCATCACCACCATCCCCCAGAACTTTCTCACCTTCCCCAACTGAAACACTGTCCCCACTGAACTCATACTAACCCCCCCTTTCCCCTTCCCTCGGCACAGAGTGATATTTACACAGGGTTCAAGGTGGGAGCACACATCTAGAAGTCATTACCGGGCAGGGACATAGACGCTGTGATCACCCCAGAGAGGACCCGGGAGAGAATAATGGAAGAAGATGCCAGAAATGAGACTTCACAAGGAAAAGCCAGAGAGCCGATAGAAAGTTGGGTAGGGGCATATCCCAGAAGCTGGTGAAGGCGGGTGTGGTCAGTAGCATCAGACGTGGCAGAGAGGTGACAACAAGTTCTCCCAGATGTCCTTACATCTGAAACGCTCTGCCTTCCTAACCTACCCCTCGTCCCTCGTTCACGGACCGCCCTGACAGTGGTCAGTACTGGCTACCGTGCCAAGAAAGGTTTCTCTAAGAAATCTGGACCAACTGAAGAGTGGAGCCTGGAAAAAGCACCAGACTGGGGTAAATTGCTTACTCCCTGTGAGAAGCAAAAGACACCATGTATTTATGGACCACATGTGTGATATGGGCTATCTAAACAAGAGGAGATGATGGTAATCATGGTGGTAGTAGTGACAGTGATGGAAATGGACTCAAAGGGGATTCAAAAAGGTTTATTTCTATGGCACTACTCAAAAGTAAAAGGTGAATGCCCTTCCCCCAAGCAGCGTCAACCATCCATGTATCCTGAGTCACATAAAGGGCATAAGAGAGTCCCGGGCATAATGATGACAGATTAGCCAGAGCGTTTGGACTTAACAGTTCTAAGAATAATTCTGAGACGAGTCGAGATTTTTTTTTAATGGCATTTGCTGTCATTTAAAGAACGCCAGAAGGATATCAAAAACACACTTGGTTCAAAGAGTGCTTTGTGGTTACTACTACACACACCTGCTAAGCTGAAAAGTATCACAAGCTGATAAAACAGGGTAAAAATAGCTCTCTCACCCAAGATAGCTCATTTTCAGGCAACTTAAAAAAATATTTCAGGAAATAAACAAACCAGAGTGTTGTTACAAGTGACTGGGCCACTGTAATGATGTCAGACATTTTCTTCTCTGAAGGAAACCTATTTCATATTGACTTTGGACACATTCTTGGGAATTACAAAAGTTTCCTGGGCATTAATAAAGAGAGAGTGCCATTTGTGCTAACCCCAGACTTCCTGTTTGTGATGGGAACCTCTGGAAAGAAGACAAGCCTGTACTTCCAGAAATTTCAGGTAATTGGCCTCCTGCTTCCTGGCCTCCGGGAACACCAACCAGAGGGTGCCTACCGGGCACAGGAGCCCCCCACCCCCGCTCCGGCTCCACTGAGGCTTTTCTGCCTACCCTCTCTGGCAGACACCCTCAGTCTTCCCTGTTTCCTCCATTCCATCCCCAAGGGCAAAATGCCACTCCTCTGTCACCTCCCACCTCAAACCAAATGGCAAGTGAAATGAAAGCATTCCGTAATCAGTGGGACAGGCAGTTACAGGACACCACGATGGTCCCTGTACTGAAGAGGGGCTTGACCAAGGAGTGCCTCCGAGTATTTCTTTCTCTAGTCAAGCCAGGCCCTAGAACAACCAAATTTTACCTGTTCCTTTCAGGACGCTCCAACAGGTGTGAGCTTCTCTTGATGTTTGCTACAGGTGTGTCTTTATCAAATTACGGACAGAGGACTTGGTGGCAGCACCACTGGACTTGTCTGTGTGTGAAGGACAGTCCCTTCTCTCATTTGAAATCCTGTCAACGTGTCTGCAGGTGGTAAAACCAGCTCTGACACGACCTGCCTACCAGCCCACGAGCTCTGACACAGGCAACCCATCTCCCCGGGGGGTTCACATCCTCCTTTCTTTTTCATTCCTTCCTGGTTTCCATCCCCTTTGACTACCAAATATTTCAAACATCCGAGGAGTAAAATGTTCACACTTGCAAATTTAATCACTGTGAATGAATAGAACTGAAAATTACTACCTAACTGCTACATACGATACCTACATGGTACCCCCTACAAACACAAAACAGATCAGTGGAGGCGAAGAGTGAGCACTTGATCTGCACCTGTGCCTTGGGTCCCCATTAAAGA